>NW_025533796.1:132500-417750 GCF_020615455.1 Coregonus clupeaformis | reverse complement strand
TGGTTCGGGGCCCCACCACCAAGCGGGCAAACATTTTTCCCAAAACCTCCCAACATACAACCTATATACTTATTATGGACACAGTATGCTTACATTATTAGTTATCTTGTTATTATTTTGTTGTTAGTTGTTATTAGTCCCATCCTTCAGCTCCATTCAACACCTCCCATCTATCTCTTAACACCGTCCATATAGGATTTCTATTTGCCATATATATTTCAACTGTACTGTGATGTTTTACAAAAATTCTGAACCTTTCTATTCTCATTGTTTCTACAGATTGTGAATTAAAAATAAATATTTTGCTAAAAGTATTATTTTATTATTGATCGATTGACTATGACTTTTCAGATCACCCAGTAATGCTATCTGCAAGGTTAGCTCCAGGTAAATATTGCAATCCTTTAGCCATTCCTGGACCTGTGTCCAAAAACAAGCTACAAATGGACAGTACCAAAACAAATGATCTAATGATTCTGTTTCTTCGCAGCAAAATCTGCAGAGCTGGGAAGATTGTATCCCCCATATAAATAACATTCTATTGGTAGCAAGAATTTTATATAATAATTTAAATTGAAAGATTCTAAGTTTTGAATCCGTGTCGTTTTCGATCAGTTCATAAACACTATGCCATGGGATCGGGTACGTCAAAAATCTCTTCCCAACTATTTTGCAATCTATATGGGACGGCTGTCAATCCTTTGGTCCTTAAATGAAACTGATAAACTTTTTTATTTATCACAGTTTTCCTTAACCAATTATGTTCTTTAATGCAAGGCCGACAGACAAGTTCCTTACTTTCTCCCCCTTCCACTTTCCTCTTCCATTTTTGCGGTAAGGCTGCAATTATTTGGTTGTAATTTTGGGTAGACCAGACATTTCCATATGTTTTTATTAGCTGCATGTGCGACATAACTCCACCAGTCCTACCGATGATATCATTTACGAAGATTATACCTTTTTTAAACATTTTGTCAAAAAAATCGTTTTTTTTGTCAATTAGTATATTTGAGTTTAACCACAATATTTGTTGCATTATTTGTTCTGTCGTTTCTGGAGGATTAAATTGAAATTGCAACCAACCTTCTATGGCTTGTTTAAGAAATAGTGATATTTGGGAGATTATTTCCTTTTCAAATAACTGAAAGTGAGTGGTTGTAATCTGAATAAAGGGAAAAAGGCCATTCTTGAACATTGGGTGAGACAATCTTACAAATTTGCTAGAGAACCAGTTCGGATTTAAGTATAACTTTTGTATGACTGAAGCATTTAGTGATAGGTCTAATGCTTTAATATTTAATTATTTCTGTCCTCCGAATTCATATTCATTATATAAATAGGCTGGTTTAATTTTGTCTGGCTTGCCTTTCCAAATAAAATGGAATATTTCTTTCTCATATAATTTAAGAAACTGTTCGCTAGGCGTAGGCAAGACCATAAGGAAATAGGTAAACTGGGATAATACTAAAGAGTTAATTAGGGTGATTTTTCCACAAATTGACAGGTATTTACCTTTCCATGGTAGCAAGATCTTATCTATTTTTGCAAACTTTCTATTATAATTTATTGAAGTGAGATCATTTATTTCCTTTGGGATATGTATTCCGAGTATATTCCTGATATTATTGTTGGATCTGATTTTAATAGCTAACATCTCGATGGCCACAATAAATAGATATGCCGATAGTGGACAACCTTGTTTCACTCCTCTTGACAGTTTAAAACTTTCGGAGAAATAGCCATTATTTACTATTTTACACCTAGGGTTACTATACATGATTTTGACCCATTTTATAAGAGATTCTCCAAAATTGAAATGCTCCAGGCATTTATATATAAACCCCAGTCGTACTTTATCAAATGCCTTTTCGAAGTCTGCTATGAATAGCAGGCCTGGTTTCCCAGATTTTCCATAATGTTCTATTGTTTCCAATACTTGCCTTATATTATCTCCAATGTATCTTCCATGTAAAAAAACCTGTCTGATTAGAATGAATAATATCCGACAATACCTTTTTATTCTATGCGCTATACATTTTGCTAGAATTTTTGCATCGCAAACATTTTTAGTGGCCCTCCTCTTGACGGTGGAGACAAAAAAATATGTTTTAATAATATGTTTTGCCATGGGACATAGAGAAAATGTTGCAGTTTTAAAAGCAAGTTTTCTGCAGTTCTACACATTTGGCCATGGGGCGGAGATACATTTTTGCAGTTTTAAAACACATTTTCCTGCAATTCTACCCATTTTGCCATGGCGTGGAGATAAATGTTTGCAGTTTTAAAGCATGTTTTGCCCTGGCTTATGCCATGTTAATGATATCTGAGTGAGAGTGACTAACAAAATCAATGGGGGTGTCACGGTTTCGGCCGAGGCTGCCTCTCTTCCTTGCTCGGGCAGGCTTCGGCGTTCGTCGTCTCCGGAATACTAGCTGCCACCGTTGTATGTTTCTATGTTCGTTTGGTTTTGTCTGGATTATGTACACCTGTTGTCGTTTAGCGTCATTAGTGTCCTATAAGTTCTTGTTGTGTTTGTCAGGTGTTGTGTGTGATTGTTTTCGCTGTCGTGTTGGTGCGCTACTATTTACAGTGCGCTATTGTAGCTTGCCTCCTTTGTGTAGGAGAGTATTTTTCGCACATGTTTAGTGCGCCCTTTTGTTTACGCCTGTGTGCGCATTTCGCCTCCGGGCTGTTGGATCGTGTTTTGAGTGTGCATTACTAAAGTCTTTTGGACTTATCTTCTGCGTCCTGCGCCTGATTCCCACACCACACCCACCTACAGCACCGCTGACAGAATCACACACCATTCAGATGGAATCAGCAGGAGCCGCAGCAGCACAGGAGACTTTGGAGGATCGGGTCCGGGGAGCAGAATGACCAGATCCTTCGGATCGGGACCGCCCTGCAGGATGTTATTAACACACTTCAACGCTGGGAGACCCGAGGGACACCCCCCAACTCCACCTCCCTGCCATCACCATCAGCCAGTCAGCCCATTCCCGCTCCGGAACCCAGGGGAATTCGACTCTCGCTCCCGAGGGCCTACGATGGGACCGCTGCCGGGTGTCAGGGCTTCCTTCTCCAGGTGGAGCTATACCTGGCCACCGGTGCACCCGGCGCCCTCGGGACACGAGAGCGTGTCCGCCCTCATCTCCTGCCTTACCGGCAAGGCGTTGGAATGGGCCAACGCCGAGTGGAGGAGGATAGACGCTACCACCATCACATACGCTGAGTTCTCCCGCCGCTTCAGGGCGGTGTTTGACCATCCACCGGAGGGGAAAGCGGCGGGGGAGCGTCTGTTCTGCCTCTGGCAGGAGAGGAGGAGCGCCCAGGAGTTCGCGTTAGAATTCCGTACTCTAGCGGCGGATGCAGGGTGGAATGAGCGGGCCCTCATCGATCACTACCGCTGTAGTCTCACGAGAGGACGTCCGTCGGAGCTGGCCTGTAGGGACACCAGTCTCTCTTTCGACCAGTTAGTCGACATGTCCATCAGGCTGGACACCCTGCTGGCTACCCGCGGACGTTCCGAGGGGGGTCCGTCCATTTAACCCTCCAGCGCCTCCGAGCCGAGCCCTATGGAGCTTGGGGGCGCTGGCGCTAGAGAGAGGATGGGTCGGAGTACGAGGGGGCCCGTCTCCTGCACCAACTGTGGCCGTGGAGGACACACCGCGGCTAGGTGCTGGGGATGGCCTCCTAGGGGAGAAGACGACAGGCCCCGCACTGGGGAGTCCTTCCAGGTGAGTAGGCGCCCCACTCACCCAGAGCTCTCTGTTGCGCACTTCTGTATACCTGTGCATTTTCCACAGGTAGCACCTCATTCCCAGCATAAGGCGCTGGTAGATTCAGGCGCGGCTGGGAATTTTGTTGATAGGAAATTTTGTTTAGAATTAGGGATTCCCCTTCTTCCTGTTGACGTCCCATTCCCGTTCATGCCCTAGATAGCCGTCCGTTGGGATCGGGCTTGATCAGGAGGTCACGGCGCCACTTAGGATGTGTGCGCAGGGGGTCATAAGGAGATGATCCAGCTATTTCTGATCGACTCGCCTGCGTATCCGGTGGTGCTGGGCATGCCCTGGTTGAGTATCCATAACCAGTCTATTTCGTGGCAGGAGAGGGCTCTGATGGAGTGGTCTGCCCAGTGTGTGGGTCGATGTTTAGGCGTTTCCGTAGGGGCTACCTCGGTGGAGAGTCCAAACCAGGTGCCCGCATTGCACGTTCCCCCTGAGTATGAGGATTTGGCTATTGTGTTCAGTAAGTCGAGGGCGACGCAGTTGCCTCCCCATAGGCAGGGAGATTGTGCGATAGACCTCCAGGCAGGAGCTGCGCTCCCACGGAGCCATGTGTATCCTCTGTCTCAGGAGGAGAAGAGAGCTATGGAGACTTACATAGACGAATCTCTGAGACAAGGATACATACGGCCATCCACTTCCCCTGCGTCCTCGAGTTTCTTTTTGTGAAGAAAAAGGATGGAGGGTTACGCCCGTGCATTGATTACCGTAGTCTCAATCAGATCACGGTGAAGTACAGTTATCCACTTCCTCTGATTGCGACCATGACGGAGTCATTGCACGGGGCGCGTTTTTTCACTAAATTAGATCTCAGGAGCGCGTACAACTTGGTGTGCATTAGGGAGGGCGATGAATGAAAGACAGCCTTTAGTACCACCTCGGGCCATTACGAGTATCTTGTCATGCCATACGGGTTGATGAACGCTCCTTCAGTTTTCCAATCATTCGTGGATGAGATATTCAGGGACATGCAGGGGCAGGGGGTGATCGTGTACATAGATGACATTCTCGTGTACTCGTCTACCCGAGTCGAGCATGTGGCTCTGGTGCACCGAGTGTTGAGGAGGCTGTTGGAGCACGACCTGTATGTCAAGGCAGAGAAGTGTCTGTTTTTCCAGGAGTCGATCTCCTTTTTGGGTTATCAGTTGTCTGCGTCAGGGGTGAAGATGGAGGTTGACCGGGTGTCAGCCGTGCGTAATTGGCAAACGCCAACCACTGTGAAGGAGGTGCAGCAGTTTTGGGGGTTTGCGAATTGCTACCGGAGGTTTATCCGGGGTTTTGGACAGGTGGCAGCTCCCATAACGTCTCTTTTGAAGGGGGTCCGGTGCGTTTGCAGTGGTCAGCCGAGGCGGACAGGGCTTTTGGGAGGCTGAAGGACCTGTTTACCTCGGCTTCGGTGCTGGCGCATCCGGATCCCTCTTTACCATTTCAGGTAGAGGTGGACGCGTCAGAGGCCGGGTATAGGAGCCGTGGCTTTCGCAACGGTCCGGCACGCCACTTAAACTCCGCCCCTGTGCTTTTATTCCAAAAGCTCAGTCCGCGGAGCGAAATTATGACGTAGGGGACAGGGAGCTGTTAGCCGTGGTACAGGCCCTAAAGGTGTGGAGGCACTGGCTTGAGGGGGGCTCAACACCCTTTCCTCATTTTGACTGACCACCGTAACCTGGAGTACATCCGGGCAGCTAGGAGACTGAACCCTCGCCAGGCGCGGTGGAATATGTTTTTGACCCGGTTCATATTTAAGATCACGTACATCCCTGGGTCACAGAACGGTAAGGCAGACGCACTGTCTCGGCGGTATGACACGGAGGAGAGGTCCGTGGAGCCCACTCCCATACTGCCGGAGTCTTGTCTGGTGGCACCGGTAGTGTGGGAGGTCGATGCTGAACTCGAGCGGGCGTTGCGCACCGACCCTAGTCCTCCTCAATGCCCGGAGGGTCGGACGACGTTCCGCTCGAGGTTCGGGATCGATTGATCTATTGGGCTCACACGTCACCCCTCCTCTGGACATCCTGGTATAGGCCGGACAGTGCACTGCCTTAGTGCTAAGTACTGGTGGCCCACGTTGGCGAGGGATGTGAGGGTTTATGTCTCCTCCTGCTCGGTGTGCGCCCAGTGTAAGGCGCCTAGACATCTGCCTAGGGGTAAGTTACTACCCCTGCCCATTCCACAACGACCATGGTCTCACCTCTCGGTGGACTTCATCACTGACCTTCCTCCCTCACAGGGGAATACTACTATACTGGTCGTTGTGGACCGGTTCTCTAAGGCCTGTCGTTTGCTCCCTATGCCGGGCCTTCCTACTGCCCTACAGACCGCCAAAGCTCTATTCACCCATGTTTTCCGGCACTACGGGGTACCCGAGGATATTGTGTCTGATCGAGGTCCCCAATTCACCTCCAGAGTCTGGAGAGCCTTTATGGAGCGGTTGGGGGTCTCGGTGAGCCTCACCTCGGGTTACCATCCGAGAGTAATGGGCAGGTGGAACGTGTGAACCAGGATGTGGGTAGGTTTCTTAGATCATACTGCCAGGACCGGCCGGAGGAGTGGGCACGGATCGCTCCCTGGGCAGAAATGGCCCAGAATTCCCTACGCCATTCCTCCACTAACCTAACCCCTTTCCAATGTGTGTTAGGTTACCAGCCGGTTCTGTTACCTTGGCAGCAGAGCCAGATCGAGGCTCCTGCGGTGGATGAGTGGGTGCGGCGCTCGGAGGGGACGTGGAACGCTGCACACGTCCACCTGCAGCGGGCCCTCCGTCGTCAAAAGGCGAGCGCCGATCTCCACCGCAGTGAGGGACCGGTGTACGCACCTGGTGATCGAGTCTGGCTCTCTACCAGAGACCTGCCCCTCCGCCTGCCCTGTCGGAAACTGGGTCGGCGGTTTGTGGGGCCGTTTAAAGTCCTGAGAAGATTGAACGAGGTGTGTTACAGATTACAACTACCTATTGAGTATAAAAGTATTAACCCCTCGTTCCATGTGTCTCTTCTCAGGCCGGTGGTAGCTGGGCCCACTCCAGGAAAATGAGATCAAGGAGACTCCTCCGCCCCATTGGACATCGAGGGGGCACCGGCGTACTCGTGCGGTCCATCTTGGATTCGAGACGCCGGATGGGGGGTCTCCAATATCTGGTGGAATGGGAGGGCGGCCCGGAGGAACGGTGCTGGGTGCCGAGGAGAGCTGGGTGCCCGCCTCTCCTGACAGAATTCCACCGTAGTCACCCGACGCGCCCTGCTCCGCGTCCTCCTGGTCGCCCCCGAGGCCAGTCGGCGCACATCTGGAGCCGCGCGCGTCAAGGGGGGGTACTGTCACGGTTTCGGCCGAGGCTGCCTCTCTTCCTTGCTCGGGCAGGCTTCGGCGTTCGTCGTCTCCGGAATACTAGCTGCCACCGTTGTATGTTTCTATGTTCGTTTGGTTTTGTCTGGATTATGTACACCTGTTATCGTTTAGTCATTAGTGTCCTATAAGTTCTCGTTGTGTTTGTCAGGTGTTGTGTGTGATTGTTTTCGCTGTCGTGTTGGTGCGTACTATTTACAGTGCGCTATTGTAGCTTGGCCCCTTTGTGTAGGAGAGTATTTTTCGCACATGTTTAGGTGCGCCCTTTTGTTTACGCCTGTGTGCGCATTTTCTCGCCTCCGGGCTGTTGGATCGTGTTTTGAGTGTGCATTACTAAAGTCTTTTGGACTTATCTTCTGCGTCCTGCGCCTGATTCCCACACCACACCCACCTACAGCACCCGCTGACAGGGGGCCCCCTGGAGGTCAGTGCCCCTGGGCCCGGTCGGTATTCGGCCATTATTATTACAAGTATAGATAACTGTCTATACCAGGGGTGTCAAACGCATTCCAGTGTCTGCATGTTTTTGGTTTTTCCTTTCAATTAAGACTTAGACAACCAGGTGAAGGGAGTTTCTTACTAATTAGTGCCTTAATTCATCAATCAAGGGTGGAGCAAAAACCCTCAGACACTAGACCCTCTGTGGAATGAGTTAGCTGACATGGCTAATTGAGTGACTGTCAATGACTGACAAAACAAGAGAAAAACTGCTGTTGCACAACCAAATGTCGAACTTGCAACTTGTGTATTCTTATATTCTAACTCTCAACAGTAAGTTGAGACCCCATCTGTAACGATCCCGGCAGTCTGAGTCGGGTCCTGTCTGGTGACTAGTTTTTCTGTTCGTGATCTCCAGTTTCCCGAGGGTTCGGGAACGCTCCGGGGAGCTCTCTTGATTTCCGCACCTGCATCCCATCAGCAATCTGCACACCTGGTCCTGATCATCACCCTTCTTAGGCTCTGGCCTAACATCCAGTTCCTGCCGGATCGTTAGCCATGAACAGTATGTTTACCAGAGTATCAGTCTTTGAGCCTAGCGTTAGTTTTGTTGTTTTTGCACCGTGTTGGTTTGTTGCTTACTTACCCCCGTTTTGTTCCATCTGCAGTCACCCGTCCGGAACCTTCATCCAACCTCTGCCTGGTGGTCGGCGGCTGCCGACCCAGGATGGGATCAACCACTGCACCCCCAACAACTAATCAACGCCGCCCGCTCTGTTCCCCGGATTATTCAGCATCACTCTTGAATTTGTAATAAACACTCACCTTCGTTTCAACTTACCTTGTCCTGGTCTGCTTCTGGGTTCTGGCTTAGCAACTCGTGACACCATCTGAGTAAAAAAAACAAAAAAAATGTTTTATTTATTAATGTTGTTGAAAGTTCAACAGGTTCACTCCACAGCACTGATACTGAACTAAACAGCCTGATATGATGTAGATCAACTCAGGTGCACAAGACTGTAAGGCTGAGATTCAATCTGATCGTGGGTGACAGGCATTGTGGCTTTTAAAGGCAATTTCCGATTGAGCCGACATATGCAGCATTTACCGTGAATGTGATCTCCGCGAACATTGAATCCCAGCTTAAGTTGCTCTGTATAAGAGCCTCTGCTAAATTACTAATGTAATGTAAAATGAGTAGAGAGGGGGCGGGAGAAAAAAACAAACAGTAAGAGAGAAAGAGTAGCACAGAGAGGGAGAAAGGGCCTCACAGTAAAGATTGTCATCTAAAATGGAGGTGGGATTTAGAGTGCCTGTATTTGATTACTGACTCTCTCTCTCTCTCTCTCTCTCTCTCTCTCTCTCTCTCTCTCTCTCTCTCTCTCTCTCTCTCTCTCTCTCTCTCTCTCTCTCTCTCTCTCTCTCTCTCTCTCTCTCTCTCTCTCTCTCTCTCTCTCTCTCTCTCTCTCTCTACAGTGGTCAGGGCAGTTTATGCTGGAGACGATGATGTCATAACTGGACGTGCGGTCTGATTGGCTCTGGTGGGGCATTGGTGTGATTTGATTGGCTGTGGTGGTCTATGGTTTGGGGAATGGAGAATAGGGAAAACGTCATAAAACTGGCTGGCCACTGGACTGGCAGTACAACAGATATTCATTTTTACTAACACACAAACATGCAGATACACAACAATAACACAACAATAACACAACACAACACACACACACACACACACACGTAAAGCTTGCTAACACCATCTGTTGCCAAAGCCAACTCAGATGACCCCGAGGAGCCCCAGTACATGAGGTGAAAACATGTATCTCTTTCCAGACAGTCTACTGCCGCCCAGTGCTCACATACACAGGCTGTTAGTGTGCTACTGCATAGCTCAGCTAATGTCTGACATATGGGTCATTACAGACACTGTATCTGACACTTTACAGCTACCTGTTACCCCTATACCACAACTTCAGCACGTCTGACAGTAGTGCTCTCTCTCTCTCTCTCTCTCTCTCTCTCTCTCTCTCTCTCTCTCTCTCTCTCTCTCTCTCTCTCTCTCTCTCTCTCTCTCTCTCTCTCTCTCTCTCTCTCTCTCTCTCTCTCTCTCTCTCTCTCTCTCTCTCTCTCTCTCTCTCTCTCTCTCGCTCCCTCTCAATTTCAATTTCAATTTAAGGGCTTTATTGACTCTCTCTCTCTCTCTCTCTCTCTCTCTCTCTCTCTCTCTCTCTCTCTCTCTCTCTCTCTCTCTCTCTCTCTCTCTCTCTCTCTCTCTCTCTCTCTCTCTCTCCCTCTCCTGCATATCTTAGCTTTGTGAGGGACAGTATCATACTCCTACATAGTTTAGATAGTATCGATTCAATGTGTTACAATAGTTTCCTGTTGCATAACTTATGTTTATTGTGTGTGTGTGTGTGTGTGTATGTATGAGTGTGTGTGTGTGTGTGTGTGTGTGTGTGTGTGTGTGTCGTGTGAGTGTTTTTGGCTCACACACTAGTTATTCTATCCATTCCATGTCTATGGTCTGGCAGTTGCACTTTCTGACTGACAGTAATTTACTCTTGCATAGCTGAGCTTTATGTGTGACAATAGTTTGTGTCTGCATTGCTCCTGTCCAATAATTCTGTTTTTGGCTCTAACACTGGTTCTACCCATTCTATCACTTGGGCTTATAACAGTAGTTAGTAGTCATACCCAAGCTTAATGCTGGTTCTTTGGCTCTGAAAGAGGTTCTACCTACAGTGAGGGAAAAAAGTATTTGATCCCCTGCTGATTTTGTACGTTTGCCCACTGACAAAGACATGATCAGTCTATAATTTTAATGGTAGGTTTATTTGAACAGTGAGAGACAGAATAACAACAACAAAATAAAGAAAAACGCATGTCAAAAATGTTATAAATTGATTTGCATTTTAATGAGGGAAATAAGTATTTGACCCCTCTGCAAAACATGACTTAGTACTTGGTGGCAAAACCCTTGTTGGCAATCACAGAGGTCAGACGTTTCTTGTAGTTGGCCTCAGGAGGGATTTTGTCCCACAAAGCATAATATTTCCACCTCCATGTTTGACGGTGATGATGATATTCTTGGGGTCATAGGCAGCATTCCTCCTCCTCCAAACACGGCGAGTTGAGTTGATGCCAAAGAGCTCGATTTTGGTCTCATCTGACCACAACACTTTCACCCAGTTTTCCTCTGAATCATTCAGATGTTCATTGGCAAACTTCAGACGGGCCTGTATATGTGCTTTCTTGAGCAGGGGGACCTTGCGGGCGCTGCAGGATTTCAGTCCTTCACGGCGTAGTGTGTTACCAATTGTTTTCTTGGTGACTATTGTCCCAGCTGCCTTGAGATCATTGACAAGATCCTCCCATGTAGTCCTGGGCTGATTCCTCACCGTTCTCATGATCATTGCAACTCCACGAGGTGAGATCTTGCATGGAGCCCCAGGCCGAGGGAGATTGACAGTTCATTTGTATTTCTTCCATTTGCGAATAATCGCGCCAACTGTTGTCACCTTCTCACCAAGCTGCTTGGCGATGGTCTTGTAGCCATTCCAGCCTTGTGTAGGTCTACAATCTTGTCCCTGACATCCTTGGAGAGCTCTTTGGTCTTGGCCATGGTGGAGAGTTTGGAATATGATTGATTGATTGCTTCTGTGAACACGTGTCTTTTATACAGGTAACAAACTGAGATTAGGAGCACTCCCTTTAAGAGTGTGCTCCTAATCTCAGCTCGTTACCTGTATAAAAGACACCTGGGAGCCAGAAATCTTTCTGATTGAGAGGGGGTCAAATACTTATTTCCCTCATTAAAATGCAAATCAATTTATTACATTTTTGACATGCGTTTTTCTGGATTTTTTGGTTGTTATTCTGTCTCTCACTGTTCAAATAAACCTACCATTAAATTTATTGACTGATCATTTCTTTGTCAGTGGGCAAACGTACAAAATCAGCAGGGGATCAAATACTTTTTTCCCTCACTGTATATAGAATCTGTGGCTGTGTACTGGGAGGCTGGGAGACTGGTTGTGTGTGAGTGTGTGAGTGGGTGTGTGAGCTAACTCATCTGACTTAATTGCATAAGTATGGTGATCAAAGCCAGTATGCTGCCAGTCTAGTAAACTTAACACACACCTGTCAAACAATGCTAATATAGGTCATTGTGTGTGTGTGTGTGTGTGTGTGTGTGTGTGTGTGTGTGTTGTTTTGAGTTGCACAGAACTGTTACTTGATTATGATCACATGCCTCCACCATTCGATGTGGTCCCTGAGGCCTAAGGGAGAGAGAGAGAGAGCAGAGGAGACCCGAAGATAGAGGTAACAACATGAAGATTGAGGGAACAACAGGAGGAGAGATGGAACAACAGGAGGATAGAGGGATCAACAGGAGGAGAGAGGGAACAATAGGAGGATAGAGGGAACAACAGGAGGAGAGAGGGAACAGTAGGAGGAGAGAGGGAACAACAGGAGGATAGAGGGAACAGCAGGAGGAGAGAGGGAACAACAGGAGGATAGAGGGAACAACAGGAGGATAGAGGGAACAACAGGAGGAGAGAGGGAACAGTAGGAGGAGAGAGGGAACAACAGGAGGATAGAGGAAACAGCAGGAGGAGAGAGGGAACAACAGGAGGAGAGAGGGAACAACAGGAGTAGAGAGGGAACAGCAGGAGGAGAGAGGGAACAGCAGGAGTAGAGAGGGAACAGTAGGAGGAGAGAGCGAACAACAGGAGGATAGAGGGAACAGCAGAAGTAGAGAGGGAACAACAGGAGTAGAGAGGGAAGAACAGGAGGATAGAGGGAACAACAGGAGTAGAGAGGGAACAACAGGAGGAGAAAGGGAACAGCAGGAGGAGAGAGGGAACAACAGGAGTAGAGAGGGAACAACAGGAGTAGAGAGGGAAGAACAGGAGGATAGAGGGAACAACAGGAGTAGAGAGGGAACAACAGGAGTAGAGAGGGAACAACAGGAAGATAGAGGGAACAGCAGGAGTAGAGAGGGAACAACAGGAGTAGAGAGGGAACAGCAGGAGTAGAGAGGGAACAACAGGATTAGAGAGGGAACAGCATGAGTAGAGAGGGAACAGAAGGAGGAGAGAGGGAACAACAGGAGGATAGAGGGAACAACAGGAGTAGAGAGGGAACAACAGGAGTAGAGAGGGAACAGCAGGAGTAGAGAGGGAACAACAGGATTAGAGAGGGAACAGCATGAGTAGAGAGGGAACAGAAGGAGGAGAGAGGGAACAACAGGAGGATAGAGGGAACAACAGGAGTAGAGAGGGAACAACAGGAGTAGAGAGGGAACAGCAGGAGTAGAGAGGGAACAACAGGAGTAGAGAGGGAACAGCAGGAAGATAGAGGGAACAGCAGGAGGACAGAGGGAACAGCAGGAGGAGATAGGGAACAAAAGGAGTAGAGAGGGAACAACAGGAGGATAGAGGGAACAGCAGGAGTAGAGAGGGAACAACAGGAGGAGAGAGGGAACAGCAGGAGGAGAAAGGGAACCGCAGGAGGAGAGAGGGGACAACAGGAAGATAGAGGGAACAACAGGAGTAGAGAGGGAAAAACAGGAGGATAGAGGGAACAACAGGAGTAGAGAGGGAACAGCAGGAGTAGAGAGGGAACAGCAGGAGTAGAGAGGAAACAACATGAGTAGAGAGGGAACAACAGGAAGATAGAGGGAACAGCAGGAGTAGAGAGGGAACAGCAGGAGGATAGAGGGAACAGCAGGAGGAGAGAGGGAACAACAGGAGTAGAGATGGAACAACAGGAGTAGAGAGGGAACAGCAGGAGTAGAGAGGGAACAACAGGAGTAGAGAGGGAACAGCAGGAGTAGAGAGGGAACAACAGGAGTAGAGCGAGAACAACAGGAGTAGAGAGGGAACAACAGGAGTAGAGAGGGAACAACATGAGTAGAAAGGGAACAGCAGGAGTAGAGAGGGAACAACGGGAGGATAGAGGGAACAACAGGAGTAGAGAGGGAACAGCAGGAGGATAGAGGGAACAGCAGGAGGAGAGAGGGAACAACAGGAGTAGAGCAGGAACAACAGGAGTAGAGAGGAAACAACAGGAGGATAGAGGGAACAACAGGAGGAGAGAGGGAACAGCAGAAGGAGAGAGGGAACAGCAGGAGGAGAGAGGGAACAACAGGAGTAGAAAGGGAACAGCAGGAGTAGAGAGGGAACAACAGGAGTAGAGAGGGAACAACAGGTGGATAGAGGGAACAATAGGAGGATATAGGGAACAGCAGGAGGAGATAGGGAACAACAGGAGTAGAGAGGGAATACCAGGAGTAGAGAGGGAACAGCAGAAGGAGAGAGGGAACAGCAGGAGTATAGATGGAACAACAGGAGTAGAGAGGGAACAACAGGAGTAGAGAGGGAACAGCAGGAGTAGAGATGGAACAACAGGGGTAGAGAGGGAACAACAGGAGGATAGAGGGAACAATAGGAGGATAGAGGGAAAAACAGGAGTAGAGAGGGAACAACAGGAAGATAGAGGGAACAACAGGAGTAGAGAGGGAACAACAGGAGTAGAGAGGGAACAGCAGGAGGATAGAGGGAACAGCAGGAGTAGAGAGGGAAAAGCAGGAGTAGAGAGGGAACAACAGGAAGATAGAGGGAACAGCAGGAGTAGAGAGGGAACAGCAGAGGATAGAGGGAACAGCAGGAGGAGAGAGGGAACAACAGGAGTAGAGAGGGGAAAACAGGAGGATAGAGGGAACAGCAGGAGGAGAGAGGGAACAGCAGGAGGAGAGAGGGAACAACAGGAAGATAGAGGGAACAACAGGAGGATATAGGGAACAGCAGGAGTAGAGAGGGAACAACAGGAGTAGAGAGGGAACAGCAGGAGTAGAGAGGGAACAACAGGAAGATAGAGGGAACAGCAGGAGTAGAGAGGGAACAACATGAGTAGAGAGGGAACAGCAGGAGTAGAGAGGGAACAACAGGAGTAGAGAAAGAACAGCAGGAGTAGAGAGGGAACAACAGGAGTAGAGAGGAAACAACAGGAGGATAGAGGGAACAACAGGAGGAGAGAGGGAACAGCAGAAGGAGAGAGGGAACAGCAGGAGGAGAGAGGGAACAACAGGAGTAGAAAGGGAACAGCAGGAGTAGAGAGGGAACAACAGGAGTAGAGAGGGAACAACAGGTGGATAGAGGGAACAATAGGAGGATATAGGGAACAGCAGGAGGAGATAGGGAACAACAGGAGTAGAGAGGGAATACCAGGAGTAGAGAGGGAACAGCAGAAGGAGAGAGGGAACAGCAGGAGTATAGATGGAACAACAGGAGTAGAGAGGGAACAACAGGAGTAGAGAGGGAAACAGCAGGAGTAGAGATGGAACAACAGGGGTAGAGAGGGAACAACAGGAGGATAGAGGGAACAATAGGAGGATAGAGGGAAAAACAGGAGTAGAGAGGGAACAACAGGAAGATAGAGGGAACAACAGGAGTAGAGAGGGGAACAACAGGAGTAGAGAGGGAACAGCAGGAGGATAGAGGGAACAGCAGGAGTAGAGAGGGAAAAGCAGGAGTAGAGAGGGAACAACAGGAAGATAGAGGGAACAGCAGGAGTAGAGAGGGAACAGCAGAGGATAGAGGGAACAGCAGGAGGAGAGAGGGAACAACAGGAGTAGAGAGGGGAAAACAGGAGGATAGAGGGAACAGCAGGAGGAGAGAGGGAACAGCAGGAGGAGAGAGGGAACAACAGGAAGATAGAGGGAACAACAGGAGGATATAGGGAACAGCAGGAGTAGAGAGGGAACAACAGGAGTAGAGAGGGAACAGCAGGAGTAGAGAGGGAACAACAGGAAGATAGAGGGAACAGCAGGAGTAGAGAGGGAACAACATGAGTAGAGAGGGAACAGCAGGAGTAGAGAGGGAACAACAGGAGTAGAGAAAGAACAGCAGGAGTAGAGAGGGAACAACAGGAGGAGAGAGGGAACAACAGGAGCAGAGAGGGAACAACAGGAGTAGAGAGGGAACAACAGGAGGATAGAGGGAACAACAGGAAGAGAGATGGAACAACAGGAGTAGAGAGGGAACAGCAGGAGTAGAGAGGGAACAACAGGAGTAGAGAGGGAACAGCAGGAGTAGAGAGGGAACAACAGGAGTAGAGCGAGAACAACAGGAGTAGAGAGGGAACAACAGGAGGAGAGAGGGAACAACAGGAGTAGAGAGGGAACAACAGGAGGAGAGAGGGAACAACAGGAGTAGAGAGGGAACAACTGGAGGTTAGAGGGAACAACAGGAGTAGAGAGGGAACAGCAGGAGGATAGAGGGAACAGCAGGAGGAGAGAGGGAACAACAGGAGTAGAGCGGGAACAACAGGAGTAGAGAGGAAACAACAGGAGGATAGAGGGAACAACAGGAGGAGAGAGGGAACAGCAGAAGGAGAGAGGGAACAGCAGGAGGAGAGAGGGAACAACAGGAGGAGAGAGGGAACAACAGGAGTAGAAAGGGAACAGCAGGATTGGAGAGGGAACAACAGGAGTAGAGAGGGAACAACAGGAGGATAGAGGGAACAATAGGAGGATATAGGGAACAGCAGGAGGAGAGAGGGAACAGCAGGAGGAGAGAGGGAACAACAGGGGTAGAGAGGGAACAACAGGAGTAGAGAGGGAACAACAGGAGTAGAGAGGGAACAACAGGAGTAGAGAGGGAACAACAGGAGTAGAGAGGGAACAACAGGAGTAGAGAGGGAACAGCAGGAGGATAGAGGGAACAGCAGGAGTAGAGTGAGAACAACAGGAGTAGAGAGGGAACAGGAGGAGGATAGAGGGAACAGCAGGAGGAGAGAGGGAACAACAGGAGGAGAGAGGGAACAGCAGGAGAAGAGAGGGAACAACAGGAGTAGAGAGGAAACAACAGGAGGATAGAGGGAACAACAGGAGGAGAGAGGGAACAGCAGGAGTAGAGAGAAACAACATGAGTAGAGAGGGAACAACAGGAAGATAGAGGGAACAGCAGGAGTAGAGAGGGAACAGCAGGAGGATAGAGGGAACAGCAGGAGGAGAGAGGGAACAACAGGAGTAGAGATGGAACAACAGGAGTAGAGAGGGAACAGCAGGAGTAGAGAAGGAACAACAGGAGTAGAGAGGGAACAGCAGGAGTAGAGAGGGAACAACAGTAGTAGATTGAGAACAACAGGAGTAGAGAGGGAACAACAGGAGTAGAGAGGGAACAACAGGAGTAGAAAGGGAACAGCAGGAGTAGAGAGGGAACAACGGGAGGATAGAGGGAACAACAGGAGTAGAGAGGGAACAGCAGGAGGCTAGAGGGAACAGCAGGAGGAGAGAGGGAACAACAGGAGTAGAGCAGGAACAACAGGAGTAGAGAGGAAACAACAGGAGGAGAGAGGGAACAACAGGAGGAGAGAGGGAACAGCAGAAGGAGAGAGGGAACAGCAGGAGGAGAGAGGGAACAACAGGAGTAGAAAGGGAACAGCAGGAGTAGAGAGGGAACAACAGGAGTAGAGAGGGAACAACAGGTGGATAGAGGGAACAATAGGAGGTTATAGGGAACAGCAGGAGGAGATAGGGAACAACAGGAGTAGAGAGGGAATACCAGGAGTAGAGAGGGAACAGCAGAAGGAGAGAGGGAACAGCAGGAGTATAGATGGAACAACAGGAGTAGAGAGGGAACAACAGGAGTAGAGAGGGAACAGCAGGAGTAGAGAGGGAACAACAGGGGTAGAGAGGGAACAACAGGAGGATAGAGGGAACAATAGGAGGATAGAGGGAACAACAGGAGTAGAGAGGGAACAACAGGAAGATAGAGGGAACAACAGGAGTAGAGAGGGAACAACAGGAGTAGAGAGGGAACAGCAGGAGGATAGAGGGAACAGCAGGAGTAGAGAGGGAAAAGCACGAGTAGAGAGGGAACAACAGGAAGATAGAGGGAACAGCAGGAGTAGAGAGGGAACAGCAGAGGATAGAGGGAACAGCAGGAGGAGAGAGGGAACAACAGGAGTAGAGAGGGGAAAACAGGAGGATAGAGGGGACAGCAGGAGGAGAGAGGGAACAGCAGGAGGAGAGAGGGAACAACAGGAAGATAGAGGGAACAACAGGAGGATAGAGGGAACAGCAGGAGTAGAGTGAGAACAACAGGAGTAGAGAGGGAACAGGAGGAGGATAGAGGGAACAGCAGGAGGAGAGAGGGAACAACAGGAGGAGAGAGGGAACAGCAGGAGAAGAGAGGGAACAACAGGAGTAGAGAGGAAACAACAGGAGGATAGAGGGAACAACAGGAGGAGAGAGGGAACAGCAGGAGTAGAGAGGAAACAACATGAGTAGAGAGGGAACAACAGGAAGATAGAGGGAACAGCAGGAGTAGAGAGGGAACAGCAGGAGGATAGAGGGAACAGCAGGAGGAGAGAGGGAACAACAGGAGTAGAGATGGAACAACAGGAGTAGAGAGGGAACAGCAGGAGTAGAGAAGGAACAACAGGAGTAGAGAGGGAACAGCAGGAGTAGAGAGGGAACAACAGTAGTAGATTGAGAACAACAGGAGTAGAGAGGGAACAACAGGAGTAGAGAGGGAACAACAGGAGTAGAAAGGGAACAGCAGGAGTAGAGAGGGAACAACGGGAGGATAGAGGGAACAACAGGAGTAGAGAGGGAACAGCAGGAGGCTAGAGGGAACAGCAGGAGGAGAGAGGAACAACAGGAGTAGAGCAGGAACAACAGGAGTAGAGAGGAAACAACAGGAGGAGAGAGGGAACAACAGGAGGAGAGAGGGAACAGCAGAAGGAGAGAGGGAAACAGCAGGAGGAGAGAGGGAACAACAGGAGTAGAAAGGGAACAGCAGGAGTAGAGAGGGAACAACAGGAGTAGAGAGGGAACAACAGGTGGATAGAGGGAACAATAGGAGGTTATAGGGAACAGCAGGAGGAGATAGGGAACAACAGGAGTAGAGAGGGAATACCAGGAGTAGAGAGGGAACAGCAGAAGGAGAGAGGGAACAGCAGGAGTATAGATGGAACAACAGGAGTAGAGAGGGAACAACAGGAGTAGAGAGGGAACAGCAGGAGTAGAGAGGGAACAACAGGGGTAGAGAGGGAACAACAGGAGGATAGAGGGAACAATAGGAGGATAGAGGGAACAACAGGAGTAGAGAGGGAACAACAGGAAGATAGAGGGAACAACAGGAGTAGAGAGGGAACAACAGGAGTAGAGAGGGAACAGCAGGAGGATAGAGGGAACAGCAGGAGTAGAGAGGGAAAAGCACGAGTAGAGAGGGAACAACAGGAAGATAGAGGGAACAGCAGGAGTAGAGAGGGAACAGCAGAGGATAGAGGGAACAGCAGGAGGAGAGAGGGAACAACAGGAGTAGAGAGGGGAAAACAGGAGGATAGAGGGGACAGCAGGAGGAGAGAGGGAACAGCAGGAGGAGAGAGGGAACAACAGGAAGATAGAGGGAACAACAGGAGGATATAGGGAACAGCAGGAGTAGAGAGGGAACAACAGGAGTAGAGAGGGAACCGCAGGAGTAGAGAGGGAACAACAGGAAGATAGAGGGAACAGCAGGAGTAGAGAGGGAACAACAGGAGTAGAGAGGGAACAGCAGGAGTAGAGAGGGAACAACAGGAGTAGAGAAAGAACAGCAGGAGTAGAGAGGGAACAACAGGAGGAGAGAGGGAACAACAGGAGTAGAGAGGGAACAACAGGAGTAGAGAGGGAACAACAGGAGGATAGAGGGAACAACAGGAAGAGAGATGGAACAACAGGAGTAGAGAGGGAACAGCAGGAGTAGAGAGGGAACAACAGGAGTAGAGAGGGAACAACAGGAGTAGAGCGAGAACAACAGGAGTAGAGAGGGAACAACAGGAGGAGAGAGGGAACAACAGGAGTAGAGAGGGAACAACAGGAGGAGAGAGGGAACAACAGGAGTAGAGAGGGAACAACTGGAGGTTAGAGGGAACAACAGGAGTAGAGAGGGAACAGCAGGAGGATAGAGGGAACAGCAGGAGGAGAGAGGGAACAACAGGAGTAGAGCGGGAACAACAGGAGTAGAGAGGAAACAACAGGAGGATAGAGGGAACAACAGGAGGAGAGAGGGAACAGCAGAAGGAGAGAGGGAACAGCAGGAGGAGAGAGGGAACAACAGGAGTAGAAAGGGAACAGCAGGAGTAGAGAGGGAACAACAGGAGTAGAGAGGGAACAACAGGAGGATAGAGGGAACAATAGGAGGATATAGGGAACAGCAGGAGGAGAGAGGGAACAGCAGGAGGAGAGAGGGAACAACAGGAGTAGAGAGGGAACAACAGGAGTAGAGAGGGAACAACAGGAGTAGATAGGGAACAACAGGAGTAGAGAGGGAACAACAGGAGTAGAGAGGGAACAGCAGGAGGATAGAGGGAACAGCAGGAGTAGAGTGAGAACAACAGGAGTAGAGAGGGAACAGGAGGAGGATAGAGGGAACAGCAGGAGGAGAGAGGGAACAACAGGAGGAGAGAGGGAACAGCAGGAGAAGAGAGGGAACAACAGGAGTAGAGAGGAAACAACAGGAGGATAGAGGGAACAACAGGAGGAGAGAGGGAACAACAGGAGGAGAGAGGAAACAACAGAAGGATAGAGGAAACAACAGGAGGAGAGAGGGAACAGCAGGAGGAGAGAGGGAACAGCAGGAGGAGAGAGGGAACAACAGGAGTAGAAAAGAGAAAAAGAGAGGAGGGGAGGCATAGTTCCTTATCCACAATCACTAGAGTAGGATGAAGTTGTTCTACCTAACAAATAGAGTAGGATGAAATTTCACTAAACACAGATTTGTGATCTGCCATATGGTAGAGATAGGATTTGGGGAGGATAAACTGATCCTAGATCTGGTCAGCTTCTACTACTGTAGGAACCACGTGGTTGACAGAGTTGATTTACGAGAAAAAACAAAGATGCTTATTTACCACCAACAACGACCTTAGGCACAGATGTAGGATCAGCTTACCCTCCCCAAATCTTTTCTTTAGCCATAAGGGGAAAATGGCAAAAGTGGCTTTAGACCAGTGTGAGGGCTCAACTTCATCCTAATCCCAGAATTAGGAACGCTATTAGAGAACAGCGACATCCACTGGTGCAACAGTTGTACTGACTTATTAAAGGTGCTCTGCCTATGTATGCAACAGTTCCACCTGCAGAGGCCTTAATGTCTTTGTTTGTAGCTGTAAAGGAATACAAATCTATAAAGGAAAAATTGAATTTCACAAACCATGAGGATCGAGGAATTTTATAAATAGTTGCATAGAGCACTTTTAAGTGTGATCTAGTGGGTCAAACCTACAGTGCATCTCAATAGTCTAATGAAGTGGCTTGCTCTCACAACATTTGGGAGACTGAATTAGTGATGCACTGGCGTGAGCCTGTGGACGTTGACTGAACTACATCCGCAACTCTCAACCAGGAGACCAGAGACCTCTAGGTGGCCTCAGAGAGCTTTCTAGTGGTCTCTAGCACTGATTCATTATCATCCACAAGTTTAATGTCATATGACAGTTATGTGGAGACAGAGAGACTGACTGACTGACTGACAGGCAGACAGACAAAGACACAGAGAGAAAGAGTGTGTGTGTGTGTGAGAGAGAGAGAGAGAGAGAGAGAGAGAGAGAGAGAGAGAGAGAGAGAGAGAGAGAGAGAGAGAGAGAGAGAGAGAGAGAGAGAGAGAGAGAGAGAGAGAGAGAGAGAGAGAGGAGCGAGAGAGAGGGGGGTAACTTCCACAAAGCTGTGAACCATCTGAGAGACAAGGCAAGAAGGGCCTTCTATGCCATCAAAAGAAACATACAATTTGACATACCAATTAGGATCTGGCTAAAAATACTTGAATCAGTTGTAGAACCCATTGCCCTTTATAGTTGTGTGGTCTGGAGTCCGCTCACCAACCAAGAATTCACAAAATGGGACAAACATCAAATTGCAGAATTCTGCTAAACTATCCTTTGTGTACAACTTAAAACACCAAATAATGCATGCAGAGCAGAATTAGGCCGATACCCGATAATGATCAAAATCCAGAAAAGAGCCGTTAAATTCTACAACCACCTAAAAGGAAGCGATTCCCAAACCTTCCATAACAAAGCCATCACCAACAGAGAGATTAGCCTGGAGAAGAGTCCCCTAAGCAAGCTGGTCCTGGGGCTCTGTTCACAAACACAAACAGACCCTGCGAAGCCCCAGGACAGCAACACAATTAGACCCAACCAAATCATGAGAAAACAAAAATATAATTACTTGACACATTGTAAAAACAGCGCAAACTAGAATGCTATTTGGCCCTAAACAGAGAGTACACAGTGGCAGAATACCTGACCACTGTGACTGACCCAAACTTAAGGAAAGCTTTGACTATGTACAGACTCAGTGAGCATAGCCTTGCTATTGAGAAAGGCCGCCATAGGCAGACCTGGCTCTCAAGAGAAGACAGGCTATGTGCACACTGCCCACAAAATGAGGTGGAAACTGAGCTGCACTTCCTAACCTCCTGCCAAATGTATGACCATATTAGAGACACATATTTCCCTCAGATTACAGAGATCCACAAAGAATTAGAAAACAAACCCAGTTTTGATAAACTCCCTTATCTACTGGGTGAAAAACCACAGTGTGCCATCACAGCAGCAAGATTTGTGACCTGTTGCTCCAAGAAAAGGGCAACCAGTGAAGAACAAACACCATTGTAAATACAACCCATATTATTTATTTTCCCATTTGTAATATTTGCACATTGTTACAACACTGTATATAGCCATAATATGACATTTGAAATGTCTTTATTATTTTGGAACTTCTGAGTGTAATGTTCATTGTTAATATTTATTGTTTATTTCACTTTTGTTTACTATCTACTTCACTTGCTTTGGCAATGTAAACATATGTTTCCCATGCCAATAAAGCCCTTCAATTGAAATTGAATTGAAATTGAAATTGAGTTGAGAGAGAGAGACAGAGAGAAATATTGAATTGAGAGAGAGAGAGAGTGAGAGATTTAATTGAGAGAGAGAAAGACAGAGAGACACAGACAGACACACAGAGAGAGAGAGAGAGAGAGTGAGAGAGAGAGAGAGAGAGAGAGAGAAACGGTTTGGGGTTTTCAAAATGCGAACCAGACGCGCGCTGAGAGAGAAGTCGAGTTGAGGAACGAGAGAGGGAAGAAAGGTCTCCTAGCGCTAGAATAAAAGCGCTCTTTTATTTACCCGTGTGTGTTTTGCAGTGGGACTCCACTATTCAGAGAGGGATAAAACCGCTATAAATGAGGAAAAACAACGAAAAAGAGGGATACAACCAACCAGAAGAGTGAAAATGTTAACATAAAAGTTGTCAAGAGAACCTAAACATTGATCTCCCTCAAACGGTTGGGTTGAAAGATGAATATGGGTACTTTCTTCTGATAATTTTTGGAGTGTCGAGCCAGGAGGAACATTCAGCAGTAGAAAAGTAGACTATCTGACTGACAGCTTGGCCTATAGTTTTGCTTTCTTGGAAGCAATTAAACATGCATGTGTGATACTGTTACGCATTAGTGACGGTTTAACGACACCAAATGGGACTCTTCATCGGGACAGGTGTTGGTTTTGAGCTTGAATCCGTTGTTTAGTTGTTTTTTACTAGTTGTTTAGACATTTGAGGTGTAGTTGCGCACAAGTTAAGGTAATAATTTATGGCACATATTCAGGCCTAACTGTTGTTACTGCCCTAAAATATTTAGATACTTTAGGCTACTGTTTGTCAAAAAGAAAATAAACCTAGAACAACCTCTGTTTAATTCATGAAAAAGCTGTCAACATGGGCAAAACCTGATAGTTATTACAGAAACAGATCGTTAAACCTGATAGCTGTTACAGCAACAGACCATAACTAAGTAGTCTGTTTTCCCCTCAATAACATGTGAAGTAGAGCTGTCAGAAGCAACACAACACGGTTACCGTACCACGCGCCCGAGCAATGCCACTGGAACTGTGTTTTTACGGTTTTCACGGATCCCTGGGGAATACGGCGAGTTGAAAGATCGCGTGTGTATGCGCTCTGTTATGCTGGAGCACGGAATTTAAACGAACTCTAGGGAAATTAAAGCCCAAGTCCCGAACAGAAACAGAAACGACACGAAGCTCTTCCATCCTTTACACAATGGAGCTGCACAAATACCTGCTGCTCTTCAAGTTCATAGTTCTCCTCAAAGGTACGTTTGCAACCAGTGTGAGTTTTCACGTTGTCTATAGAGTCATCTCAACATTTCTAGAGCTGTCTAGAGGGTCATGCTCTGTGCTGAGACTTGGCCCAGCTCTTTACTGTGTTGGCATACAGCTGTTTCCCTGGTTCCCCACTGCTGCTGCTCCCCTGTCCAACTGGATGATATGGTACTCAAGTTACCTACTGGAGCTCCCTCAGTGGACTCACTCCTTATCTTCAAACAACCATGAATAATGAATAATGCATTATATTTATACACAATATGGCTTTTCTCTAGGTCTCAAAGCTCCAAGAACTTGACGTTTAAGTGATTCACCAAAACAACTGCAGGTATCATTCTCTAAGGTACAAAGGCTGAGGCAGGGATATTTAGAAAGCAACATATAGCCTCCCTGTAGGCCTACATCATGTGAGAGATAATGCCCAGCCACTGTCATGGGGTCTAGACCTTTATGGCACGAGAGGTTTTCCACTTTCACCTCTAACCACAGGGTTGCTGGTTCAAACCCCATTTTGACTGCCATCTTAATCACTACATTGGTGGCAGAAGTGGTATCCTGCAGTCTGGCCTTTTTTGCCCTCCTGTCGGGTCTAACTGTACAATATGGTAATTAACTTACATAGCATCCTCAGTGTGTAGGGCTATCTTCTCCCCTGCTGGTTGCTGGTTCAAACCCTGCCCACTCCCATCAATTGCTACACTGGTGCCAGTGGGAGGTTAGACCTCCTAAATTCTATCAGTAATATCCATCTCTCCGGAATTCACCTAGAAGCTGGAGTTATAGTAATACAGTATTTCCATCAGAAGAACCACACTAATTTCCAAGCTTGTTAATGTCGACTCCCCACCTCCCATGTTACCTCTACCATAACACACCTCACTCACTGACTTCTGTTAGACGGCGAATAGAGAAAATACTATTATAGTTTCACCAGAAATGAGTGTTGACACAGTCGATAAGCAGGGAGTAAATTGCTACATTGCTGTGCAGTAAGTGGCCATGAAAAGAATGACGATATGGTATTATTAGACAGGGCAGAATCCCGGTTATCTATTGCAAGGCATGATACAGTACAGATAGGCCCTGTAAGATGTCTTGCTGCTGTTAGCAACCTCCATCCTACTCTAGTAGAGCATGTTGAGCTCCATGGTGATCCTGGAGTGTTCATAAGTATGTCCACAGTGTATAACACTGTAATAAGTAGGCAGTAGCCATCGTACTTAAAGGTGGGGTATTTAGAAGTAGCTTTTTGGATCTATGTATCCATACACTGAGTGTACAAAACATTAGGAACATCTGCTCTTTCCATGACATAGACAGACCAGGTGAATCCAGGTGAAAGCTATGATCCCTTATTGATGTCACTTGTTAAATCCACTTCAATCAGTGTAGATGAAGGGGAGGAGGCAGGTTAAATAAGGATTTTTAGGCCTTGAGACAATTGAGACATGGATGGTGTATGGATTGTGTATGTGTGCCATTCAGAGGTTGAATGGGCAAGACAAAATATTTAAGTGCCTTTGAACGGGGTAGGGTAGTAGGTGCCAGGCACACCGGTTTGAGTGTCAAGAACTGCAATGATGCTGGGTTTTTCACACTCAACAGTTTCCTGTGTGTATCAAGAATGTTCCACCACCCAAAGGACATCCAGCCAACTTGACACAACTGTGGGACGCATTGGAGTCAACATGGACCAGCATCACTGTGGAACGCTTTCGACACCTTGTAGAGTCCATGCCCTAACGAATTGAGGCTGTTCTGAGGGCAAAAGCGTGTGTAACTCAATATTAGGAAGGTGTTCCTAATGTTTTGTACACTCAGTGTTATTTATAAACCCGGTTGAACTATTCTGTATAGGATCCCTGTATGATGTCTAACATGATCTGAGTGAGACCATGTACCAGTCCAGCACAACACAACACTGCTGTCTGTTCAGGCCATGTCTCTGTCTCCTCCTGCTGATCCTGAGGAATGAATGAGGAAGGAATGCATTGAAGTCACCGTAGTCAGACGCTGTTTGTGGTTAGCCATGCATGTAGTGACTGTGTGTGTGTGATGTTGATGGTTTGAG
This sequence comes from Coregonus clupeaformis, assembly GCF_020615455.1. NCBI lineage: Eukaryota > Metazoa > Chordata > Actinopteri > Salmoniformes > Salmonidae > Coregonus > Coregonus clupeaformis. The sequence goes on along the minus strand of NW_025533796.1, from coordinate 391,941 downwards.
CAGGCCTCCCCAGTGTGTTAACCAGGCATCCCAGGACTGTTAGCTGCTGTGTTATGCTTTACTGAGATGTAGAACACAGGTGTGTGTATGGGGGTACTGGGGAATTCATTCTCCTCTCTCTCTCGCTCTCTCTCTCTCTCTCCTCTACCAATTTCTTCCCAGTCCTTCTCCTACACACTCTCTCTTCTCCCAATTTCTCTTTCTGTTTCTCTCATTGTCCCCTCTCTCTTTCCCTCCCTCTTGCTGTCCATTATATCTCTTTCCTTCTCTGTCTTTCTTTCTTACTCCCACTCTCTTCCACCCCCACACCCCACTAGGGACTGATAGAGATGGGAACAGATAATGATGGAGGTGAGTCAGAGAACGAGAGAGCGAGAGGGGGGGGATAGAGAGAGAAGCCTTGTAATTAAATGAATACTAGAGAAACAGAGAGGCAGACACCTACTGTGGTCATCATAACACGGTCGACCAGAGACGACCAAAGTATGCCAAGATGCCACTGCAGACGTGAAGACAACAAGAGAGTAAGAGGAGAGAAGCAGATGAACAAGAGGACAAAATAAAATGATGGGAGTGAGTGGTAGAATTTAGGTAGATAGTTGAAAGTAGAATATGTGTGTGTGTGTGTGTGTGTGAGAGAGAGAGAGAGAGAGAGAGAGAGAGAGAGAGAGAGAGAGAGAGAGAGAGAGAGAGAGAGAGAGAGAGAGAGAGAGAGAGAGAGAGAGAGAGAGAGAGAGAGAGAGAGAGAGAGAGAAAGAGAGAGAGAGAGAGAGAGGTAGAAAGAGAGAGAGAAAGAGAGAGAGTGTCACACACATCTGTGGTCAGGCTGCCATTCCTCTGTAACACACGTAACACTGTACTGTCAACTCCACTGACCTGTCATCCCCGAATACATCATTCAGTAGCAGTACACACAAACGCACACACACACACACACATAGCAGCAGCAAGAGCATCGCGAGCCGATCGTGTGGTTGAACAGAGAGAGGAATCTGAATCTGGACAGGGTTTGGCTGCATAAATGTTTACAGTCAGTTGTCATGACGATCCATGGTCAGACAGGCTGTGGTACAAACACATATAAACCAGCTGAAAATGGGAGCGGAGGAGAGGAGCAGGAGAGGAGGAGAGGAGGGTGGTTTGGTGGTGAGGGTGAAGAGCCGGGGAGGGGGATGAAAATTGGATGATTTGAGTGGAGAGTGGGGGGTTAAGGTGGCGGGGGGTTAGGAGAGAGGGGTGGAAGGGGCTTGGTGGGACAGACAGTCTTTAAAACATACGAGAGACAAGTGTGTGAGAGAGAGAGAGAGAGAGAGAGAGAGAGAGAGAGAGAGAGAGAGAGAGAGAGAGAGAGAGATGCCCGGCCACAATTAAAGAGAGTTGAAGTGATTAAACAGTAGAGATGAGTTATGATGTCACATCAATGGAAGAGAGGAGCATGATCATGATGACTGTATGGGAGAGGCCTGGCTCCTATAACCAAGGGAATTCATCTGGATGGAGAAAGAGGAGGAGGATGAAGAATAAGATGGAGGGAGCAAGCTGTGAGAAGGAGTGAACATATCCAGTTACTTCTCAGAACCCTGCGGAATCACCCTCTGTTGGTGGTGTGTGTGTGTGGTAGGATTGTATGTGTGTGTGTGTGTGTGTGTGCGCGCGTGTATGTATGCAAGACTTTGTGTATCTGTGTGTGTGTGTGTTGGCGGTTTTTGGTAGCGTGTTTTGTTCGGCAGTGTCTGTCTGCTGGTGAGCTCTGCACTGTAAAAAAAAGTATAGTTGTTTTGTCTAGTAACTGGTTCCACTGCCTTTTTAAGTTTACTAAACTTTTTGATCAAAGTGTTACCTGAACTTAACATTTTTAGTTGGCCCAAACTTAGCTCCAACTTACACAAAAATGTACGCAAAAATTCTGTCAACTTAAAATGACGTGTTTGCTCAAATTGTCTCATGTTCATTCAACTACAAATTGTTATTTGGGCATCTTAACTAAAAAAGGGCTGTGCAACTGGTTACACAAAGACCTTTAACATACAACGTTTTAAACATACATATTTGACATACATGATTACATTGTGCATGTTCATTTATACAGTAATTAATATTCAACATGTCCTCATCTGGGATTTGAACTCACAACCTTTTGGTTCACAGCATGCCAAGCTTCCTGCAACGCCACCATGTCTGTGTCCGTTATCAGCTAATCTGATTATTCTCTCATCATTGATTTGATGTAGGGTTTTCTGTATACTTGTTTCATCTTGTGGTTCACCGGATTCGTCATCATCCTCGAGGGACAGACGAACGACCTGCTAGCTATCCAAGCTAGTCGGTACAGCTAGCTAAGCTAGCTACTCTTTACCAGCAGCATCCTAGTTATCCTAGCTACCACTACATCATCACCGGCTGCCTGCATTTCTTGTGGACCGATGGAGCTCCCTGGTTGTTTCTTCCACCTGTTAAATACCGTGGAGGGCTTCTCCCTCTCTCGTTGACGGATGCTGGCTACGCTCCCTCTGTCCGGTTCTCCTCTCTTCACTAGATGGACGGTAACTTTAGTGTTTAACCCCTCTGTGTCAAAGGACTGAACTTTTGAATATTATTTTCGGGGCGCCTCAAGTGACCTTTTTTACAACATTTATTTCTGATAAAAACTAGTTAATTGCATCCGCAATGGAGCCCAGTTTCATAATATTACCTTACGTCCCTGGTTATGAAGTAATCGCGAAACAACAGGCCTTAATTTAGGGTATTTTTGACCCTACCAGCTCCTATTAGTTCTATTGAGCTCCGTGACACCGACTCGCCTTCAGAACGTTCTATTCCCAGCCCATTGTTCTGCGTCACAATGCCAGCTTCACTATTGTTATCAATGAGACCTGCCTGCGTTAACCCTGTAGGTTTACCTCAGGTAACTTATTATTAACAAGGTTACGGCTACTTGGTGAGCATTAACCCTGTAGGTTTACCTCAGGTAACTTATTATTAACAAGGTCACGGCTACTTGGTGAGCGTTAACCCTGTAGGTTTACCTCAGGTAACTGATTATTAACAAGGTTACAGCTACTTGGTGAGCGTTAACCCTGTAGGTTTACCTCAGGTAACTGATTATTAACAAGGTTACGGCTACTTGGTGAGCGCGCACTCTGTTCACCTGAGTACATGTTGTGGTCACCAATAGTGAGGTGAGATATAGTTTAAGAGGCGATGGCTGGCGGATAGCCATCAAACATTAAACATTTTCTGGTCATGGTTAAACATATTTGTTTTAAGAGAAAAGTGTACAATCTAAACAAAACGCATGTCCCTATCGTCTTTTTCAAGATGTGGCCGATTTAAACAGCCAGAATACATTTTTAAATTAAGAAATAACCATTTTTTGGACGACTTGTTGTTTCTAAATGGCTGCTGGGTAATTTTATATGCATCGAAATCTTTGTTCGTAGGCATCAAATTGAGCGAATGATGCGCAGGTTCACTGAGTTGCAAACCAAATGGGTATAATGGGGTGATTGTTGTCTAATCGGGTGGTCTAGCTAATGGATTTGTAGATCTGATGCAGTTTCTATCTCAGATTATGAGCCTAGCAAGTGTCATGAAGTGTCAGGTCTCCCGAGTGGTGCAGTGGTCTAGAGATCCTGGTTCGAATCCAGGCTCTGTCGTAGCCGGCCGCGACAGGGAGACCCATGGGGTCGGCAGGGATGTAGCTCAGTTGGTAGAGCATGGCGTTTGCAACGCCAGGGTTGTGTGTTTGCTTCCCACTGGGGGCCAGTATGAAAAAATAAATAAATAATGTATGCACTCACTAACTGTAAGTCGCTCTGGGTAAGAGCGTCTGCTAAATGACTAAAATGTAAATGTAATGTAAATGTATACAATGGGGGGAAAAAGTATTTAGTCAGCCACCAATTGTGCAAGTTCTCCCACTTAAAAAGATGAGAGAGGCCTGTAATTTTCATCATAGGTACACGTCAACTATGACAGACAAATTGAGAATTTTCTTTCCAGAAAATCACATTGTAGGATTTTTAATGAATTTATTTGCAAATTATGGTGGAAAATAAGTATTTGGTCACCTACAAACAAGCAAGATTTCTGGCTCTCACAGACCTGTAACTTCTTCTTTAAGAGGCTCCTCTGTCCTCCACTCGTTACCTGTATTAATGGCACCTGTTTGAACTTGTTATCAGTATAAAAGACACCTGTCCACAACCTCAAACAGTCACACTCCAAACTCCACTATGGCCAAGACCAAAGAGCTGTCAAAGGACACCAGAAACAAAATTGTAGACCTGCACCAGGCTGGGGAAGACTGAATCTGCAATAGGTAAGCAGCTTGGTTTGAAGAAATCAACTGTGGGAGCAATTATTAGGAAATGGAAGACATACAAGACCACTGATAATCTCCCTCGATCTGGGGGCTCCACGCAAGATCTCACCCCGTGGGGTCAAAATGATCACAAGAACGGTGAGCAAAAATCCCAGAACCACACGGGGGGACCTAGTGAATGACCTGCAGAGAGCTGGGACCAAAGTAACAAAGCCTACCATCAGTAACACACTACGCCGCCATGGACTCAAATCCTGCAGTGCCAGACGTGTCCCCCTGCTTAAGCCAGTACATGTCCAGGCCCGTCTGAAGTTTGCTAGAGTGCATTTGGATGATCCAGAAGAGGATTGGGAGAATGTCATATGGTCAGATGAAACCAAAATATAACTTTTTGGTAAAAACTCAACTCGTCGTGTTTGGAGGACAAAGAATGCTGAGTTGCATCCAAAGAACACCATACCTACTGTGAAGTGTGGGGGTGGAAACATCATGCTTTGGGGCTGTTTTTCTGCAAAGGGACCAGGACGACTGATCCGTGAAAAGGAAAGAATGAATGGGGCCATGTATCGTGAGATTTTGAGTGAAAACCTCCTTCCATCAGCAAGGGCATTGAAGATGAAACGTGGCTGGGTCTTTCAGCATGACAATGATCCCAAACACACCGCCCGGGCAACGAAGGAGTGGCTTCGTAAGAAGCATTTCAAGGTCCTGGAGTGGCCTAGCCAGTCTCCAGATCTCAACCCCATAGAAAATCTTTGGAGGGAGTTGAAAGTCCGTGTTGCCCAGCGACAGCCCCAAAACATCACTGCTCTAGAGGAGATCTGCATGGAGGAATGGGCCAAAATACCAGCAACAGTGTGTGAAAACCTTGTGAAGACTTACAGAAAACGTTTGACCTGTATCATTGCCAACAAATGGTATATAACAAAGTATTGAGAAACTTTTGTTATTGACCAAATACTTATTTTCCACCATAATTTGCAAATAAATTCATAAAAAATCCTGAAAATTACAGGCCTCTCTCATCTTTTTAAGTGGGAGAACTTGCACAATTGGTGGCTGACTAAATACTTTTTTCCCCACTGTAGTAGTTTAATGTTGGTGGGGCATATTACTCATTTTTTATGTTTCTCCTTAATCGCTATGATAAATAAAATATTTTTACTTGAGTGTACTTTTAACAGAGCTGAGATTTACTTTGAAGTGCAAAGTGTAGCAATACAGATTAAATCAGTCGTTGACATAGACACGGTGGCATAGCAGGAAGATTTGTGTGCTGTGAACTAAGAGATTGTGAGTTCAAATCCAAGGTGAGGACATGTTGAATAATAATTACTGTGTATATGAACATGCACAATGTAATCGTGTGTCAAATATGTAAGTTGAAAACATTGTATGTCAAAAGCATTGTTTGTGTGTGTGTAACTAGTTTCACAGCCTTTTTTAGTTAAGATGTCAAATAATAATTTCTAGTTGAATAAACATATGAGGTAAGTTGAGCAAACACATAACTTTAAATTGATAACATTTTGGTGTACATTTTCTGAAGTTGGAGCTATGTTTTAAACCAACTAAAAATGTTAAGTTCAGGTAACACCTTGATCGAGAAGTTGAGTAAACTTCAAAAGGCTGTGGAACCAGTTACTTAAAGATGACTATGCAGAAATCGCTCTGCCATTTACTGGTTGCTAAAATTCTAATAGTTTGCCAATTTTCAGTTTATGTGACAAAACAAGCAAGTATAGCGTAGAAAATCATTCTACCATCCATAACCAAAAATATTGTATTTTCAGCTGTTTGAAGCTGGTGTACAAAGCCGAAAGTAAAAGATGCAAAAACGAAACTTAAGAATGGGAAGCATAGAAATAGCGCACATAGAACAGATCTACCGCTTTTTAGACTTGCTTTCAATGAGAATGACAGATCTATAACTCATATTTCTATGTGAATTTGGTCAGGTCTCACAACAAGTAAAATATTGCAGCTATAATCATTTTTTACAGTGTGTTGGTTAGGCCTGTATGTACACTATGTTTGTGGTTCTAGCATGGGTTAGGTCCTGTATGTACACTCTGTTTGGGGTTCTAGCCTGGGTAACCGTTAGGCCTGTATCTTCATTGCATTTATATGCATTACAGTTGGGGGTGCTTGCTAAAGTGTACTGGTGTCTGTGAGTCTATTTTAGTGTGAAGGCACTCCACAGGTCTCCTCTCTTTAAATTAAATCATCATAAAGAGTGTAGTGTGGCTTTTATTTTGACAGTTGGCCTGTGTGTTTCCATGTCTGTTTTCTCAGTCACACCCCACCCCTGGGCGAGTCAATGAACTATCCTTCTTCTTCCATTCCTTTGCTTGCTCCGTCGCTCTACCTCTTTCTCTCGTTCTTCTGTACCTCTCTTGCTTTCCCTCTACCCTCTCTTTCTCTCTCCTTCTCCGCTCTCTCTCTCTCTGTCTGTATAAAGGGCAGGTTTGTACGGTATAACAGGGAGCTACTATACTACATCATTTTTATAACCCACAACCTCCCCCCTCTCTCCCTCCCTCCCTCTTTCCCCGTCTCTCCCGCTCCTTTTCCCCTAGACTGAACTCTCTCTCTCTCAATTCAATTCAATTCAATTTAAGGGCTTTATTGGCATGGGAAACATATGTTTACATTGCCAAAGCAATGTAAACTCTCTCTCTCGCTCTCTCTCTCTCTCTCTCTCGCTCCCTCTCTCTTTCTCTCTTTCACTCTCTCCATTTCCCTCACCTCCAACCCCCTCTCTCTAACCACAGCCCTTTTCTCCCTACAACCCCAGCCCCTCTCTCCCCACAACCCCAGCCCTTCGCTCCCCACAACCCCAGCCCTTCGCTCCCCACAACCCCAGCCCCTCTCTCCCCACAACCCCAGCCCCTCTCTCCCAACAACCGCAGCCCCTCTCTCCCCACAACCCCAGCCCCTCTCTCCCCACAACCCCAGCCCCTCTCTCCCAACAACCCCAGCCCTTCGCTCCCCACAACCCCCTCGATCCCCACAACCCCAGCCCCTCTCTCTAACCACAGCCCTTTTCTCCCTACAACCCCAGCCCTTCTCTCCCCACAATCCCAGCCCCTCTCTCCCCCACAACCCCAGCCCTTCTCTCACCACAACCCCAGCCCTTCTCTCCCCACAACCCCAGCCCTTCTCTCACCACAACCCCAGCCCTTCTCTCCCCACAACCCCAGCCCTTCTCTCCCCACAACCCCAGCCCTTCTCTCACTACAACCCCAGCCCCTCTCTCCCCACAACCCCAGGCCTTTCTCTAACCTTCTGTCTGTTGTTATGTTCCCTCAGGTTTGTGTGAGTGTTTCAACATCGATGTTAAGCGGCCTCGTATCTACACTGGTCCAGAGGAGGCCCTGTTTGGTTTCTCTGTGCTACAGCATGACAATGAGGGGGAGAAATCGTGAGTACCAAAGTCTGTATGTGTGTGTGTTTGTCAAAGGTCAAAAAGGGGGTGCTTATATTTGTCCTGTTTCACTGCATGTACAAGTGGGTAACCTGTACGAGTGTGTGGTGTGAAATGTAAATGTGATTTTTGCATATCCCAACTCCCCCTGAGACACCCTCGAAGAGGTCACGGCCAGGGATCAGCCATTATTGATGGCGACCCTGGAGAGATTAGGGTGAAGTGCCTTGCTCAAGGGCAGGCTATCTGCTGCCCTCCATACTATCTGCTGCCCTCCAGGCTACCTGCCTCCCTCCAGGCTACCTGCCTCCCTCCAGGCTACCTGCCACCTTCCAGGCTACCTGCCTCCCTCCAGGCTACCTGCCTCCCTCCAGGCTACCTGCCTCCCTCCAGGCTACCTGCCACCCTCCAGGCTACCTGCCTCCCTCCAGGCTACCTGCCTCCCTCCAGGCTACCTGCCGCCCTCCAGGCTACCTGCCGCCCTCCAGGCTACCTGCCGCCTTCCAGGCTACCTGCCTCCCTCCAGGCTACCTGCCTCCCTCCAGGCTACCTGCCGCCTTCCAGGCTACCTGCCACCCTCCAGGCTACCTGCCGCCCTCCAGGCTACCTGCCGCCCTCTAGGCCAGGGGTTCCCAAACATTTTCACTCGGGGCCCACTTCCAGCATTGGGAACATCCCGAGCCCCCCTACCGAGGATGACTTTGTGTACGGGTGCGGTGATGATGAGGAAGGGAAGGCTTTCCTGGTGCATGGGTCCCATGGTGAGGGTGAGTGGTGCTGTGATGTGTGTAATAGTGCCGGATCCCAATGGTCGATTATCCAGGGTTTGGACCGGAAAAGGAGAGGAGAGCGGGTACGAGGTTCAGGGAGGAGGAGAGGGCCTGGTCGATTAAATTCCATGCGGCACAGGAGTCCAATAGAGCTGTAGAGACAACAGCCAGCCAGTGAAATGGAAACCAGAAAGGGTTTGGCGGAAAATGATGATGATGGAATACTTACGCCTACCCTGGGAGACAGAAGATCACGGGGCCGCCCCTCTGCCCAAGTGGACCCCGGGTTAGGACGCACCGGACACCACTAAAGCTGGTGCCCCTCCTGGCCGCAATAGGGACAGAGACCCAGTTGTCTCCGGCGATGCCTCTCTGCCGCGGAGAGGTGTGTGGACGCTACCTCCATGGGTTCAGGCTCTGCCTCAGGACAGCCAAAGAAGGAGGACGAGGAGAGAGGTAGGTGGAGGCGCTCCCGATGAAGGTTATCCAGACGGATGGCCATCGCGATGATTGCGTCCAAGGATAGGTTGTCATCCCGACACGCTAACTCCGTCTGGACCTCTTCGCGCAGTCCTCTCCGAATAGAGTGCGGAGCACCGGCTCATTCAATCCGCTGGAGGCTGCCACAGTCCGAAAGGTGAGGGCGTACTCTGCAGCGGTCTGGGCACCCTGCTGGAGTTGGGGAAGTCTATCACATCCCTCTCTGCCCTCTGGAGGATGGTCGAAGACTGCCCTGAACAGAGCCATGAACCTCTCATAGGAAACCAGCTCCTCCTCTCCTCTCTCCCAGACGGCCGTAGCCCACTCCAACGCCCGCCCGGTCAGCAGGGAAATGACCGTGGCAACCTTGGAATTCTCGGTGGTGTGGTCTCCCGTCTGATGGGCGAAATAGAGGGAGCACTGGAGCAGGAAGCCACAGCATTTTGATGGAGTACCGTCATACTTCTCCGGAAGGGACAGTCGGGCATCGCTGACCTGTTGCGGAAGGCTGGGTAGGCTGGGGGACTGGCTCACTGTGACGACCCGTGGTAGGAGGCCCTCTGATAGGGGTATGGAGAGCCTCTCTGGTGGTGTCGAGGCGATGGAGAACGCGGAGGACCTCCTCCATGGCCGTACCCAGTTGCTCCAGCTGGTCATGGTGTTGGTGGAGTAGATGACCCTGTTCGTTGACTGTCTGGAAGATGGTTTTATCCTCTGCTGCTTCCATATTGTGAGGCAGTATTCTGTTACGTATACGCCGGGAGTCAGGAAGCAAGTGCAGAAGGTGAGTTTAATAAAGATAAATGCAGATTAACAAAACAAGAGAAGCGTACAGAACATGAATCAAAAACAAACCAATACTGCCTGTCAGAGGAAGGCCCTCAAAATTGTCAAAGACTCCAGCCACCCTAGTCATAGACTGTTCTCTCTGCTACCGCACGGCAAGCGGTACCGGAGTGCCAAGTCTAGGTCCAAAAGACTTCTCAACAGCTTCTACCCCCAAGCCATAAGACTCCTGAACAGCTAATCATGGCTACCCGGACTATTTGCACTGCCCCCCCACCCCCATCCTTTTTACGCTGCTGCTACTCTGTTAAGTATTTATGCATAGTCACTTTAACTCTACCCACATGTACATATTACCTCAACTACCTCAACTAGCCGGGTGCCCCCACACATTGACTCTGCAACGGTACCCCCCTGTATATATAGCCTCCCTACTGTCACTTTATTTTACTTCTGCTCTTTTTTCTCAACACTTTTTTGTTGTTGTTTTATTCTTACTTTTTTTGTTTAAAATAAATGCACTGTTGGTTAAGGGCTGTAAGTAAGCATTTCACTGTAATGTCTGCACCTGTTGTATTCGGCGCATGTGACCAATAAAATTTGATTTGATTTGATTTGATTTGACAGTTTGGGAACCTCTGCTCTACGCTACCTGCCGTCCTCTAGGCTACCCCTGTGTGTGTGTGTGTTTCAATTAGTGTATCTGTGGTAGGATGCATTAATAAAATCCTCTTACCTGATTGGCTGTGTGTGTGTTTGTGATCCAGGATGCTGGTTGGTGCTCCTTGGGATGGCCCGTCCAATACCAGGAGAGGAGACGTGTACAAATGCATCGTGGGAGAGGAGAGGAACTCCAACTGCACCAAAACCAACCTGGGTGAGCGAGAACCACAAATCTTTGATCAGCTTACCCTTTCCTGATCCTAATCTTAACCATTATGGGGAGAAATACTAAACTGACCATAGCTCAGCATCTACACTACCGTTCAAAAGTTTGGGGTCACTTAGAAATGTCCTTGTTTTCGAAAGAAAAGTAATTTTTCTGTCCATTAAAATAACATCAAATTGATCAGAAATACAGTGTAGACATTGTTCATGTTGTAAATGGCGATTGAGCTGTAAACAGCTGATTTTTAATTGAATATCTACATAGGCGTACAGAGGCCCATTATCAGCAACCATCAGTCCTGTGTTCCAATGGCACGTTGTGTTTGCTAATCCAAGTTTATCATTTTAAAAGGCTAATTGATCATTAGAAAACCATTTTGCAATTATGTTAGCACAGCTGAAAACTGTTGTGCTGATTAAAGAAGCAATTAAACTGGCCTTCTTGAGACTAGTTGAGTATCTGGAGCATCAGCAATTGTGTGTTCGATTACAGGATCAAAATGGCCAGAAACAAATAACCTTCTTCTGAAACTCGTCAGTCTATTCTTGTTCTGAGAAATGAAGGCCATTCCATGCGAGAAATTGCCAAGAAACTGAAGATCTCGTACAACGCTGTGTACTACTCCCTTCACAGAACAGCGCAAACTGGCTCTAACCAGAATAGAAAGAGGAGTGGGAGGCCCCGGTGCACAACTGAGCAAGAGGACAAATACATTAGTGTCCAGTTTGAGAAACAGACGCCTCACAGGTCCTCAACTGGCAGCTTCATTAAATAGTACCCGCAAAACACCAGTCTCAACATCAACAGTGAAGAGGCGACTCCGGGATGATGACCTTCTAGGCAGAGTTGAAAAGAAAAAGCCTTATCTCAGACTGGCCAATAAAAATTAAAGATTAAGATGGTCAAAAGAACACAGACACTGGACAGAGGAAGATTGGAAAAAAGTGTTATGGACAGACGAATCGAAGTTTGAGGTGTTCGGATCACAAAGAAAAACATTTGTCAGACGCAGACCAAATGAAAAGATGCTGGAGGAGTGCTTGATGCCATCTGTCAAGCATGGTGGAGGCAGTGTGATGGTCTGGGGGTGCTTTGGTGGTGGTAAAGTGGTAGATTTGTACAGGGTAAAAGGGATAATAATAATATGCCACTTAGCAGATGCTTTTATCCAAAGCGACTTACAGTCATGCGTGCATACATTTTTGTGTATTGGTGGTCGAACCCACTACCCTGGCGTTACAAGCGCTGTGCTCTACCAGCTGAGCTACAGAGGAACTTGATGAAGGAAGGCTATCACTCCATTTTGCAACGCCATGCCATACCCTGTGGACGGCGTTTGATTGGAGCCAATTTCCTCCTACAACAGGACAATGACCCAAAGCACAGCTCTAAACTATGCAATAACTATTTAGGGAAGAAGCAGTCAGCTGGTATTCTGTCTATAATGGAGTGGCCAGCACAGTCACCAGATCTCAACCCTATTGAGCTGTTGTGGGAGCAGCTTGACCGTAAGAAGTGCCCATCAAATCAATCCAACTTGTGGGAGGTGCTTCAGGAAGCATGGGGTGAAATATCTTCAGATTACCTCAACAAATTGACAACTAGAATGCCAAAGGTCTGCAAGGCTGTAATTGCTGCAAATGGAGGATTCTTTGACGAAAGCAAAGTTTGAAGGACACAATTATTATTTCTATTAAAAATCATTATTTCTAACCTTGTCAATGACTACATTTCCTATGCATTTTGCTATATTTCCTATTCAAACTCATTTCATGTATGTTTTCTTGGAAAACAAGGACATTTCTAAGTGACCCCAAACTTTTGAAGGTAGTGTAGGTGATGTCATTAACCATCTCTCTCCTCCTTCTCTGTCTCAGGTGAGAGCGCGTTACAGAATGTATCTAGGAACCTGAAGAACTCTCATCTAGGAATGACCCTCAGTCCAGACTCACCTGATGGATTCCTGGTACGTTTACTGTCCCATTGGCTGACTGGTTGACTGATTGATTGATTAATTGATTGAGTCAGTGGGCTAACATGGTCTTGAGTCTTGTAGACAACATGTGTTTGATACTGGGTTGGTTACATAGCTGTAGGAACTGAGTCAGTCCTGGAGGGATGTGGTGGTGGTGAGCGGAGGAGGTGGTGTGTTTGTTTGGTATGGACTTTTCAATGAGTCAGCTGGGGGTGGCCATGTTTAGAAGGAGATAACATTAGATGTCAAGTCTGTGTGTGTTTGTGTGGTTCAGAATTCCCCTGCTTTATAGGGCAACTTTTCTTACTGTACATTCAAGCACACACACAGACGCACCACACACACACACACACACACACACACACACACACACTCTGGTCCACGTTGTCCTAGCAGACTCTTCTGATCCAGATCTCTCCAGTTCTCTATGGTTACAGCGGAATTACTGGGTGGCTGTGCCAGCAAGCAGCCCCTCCTGTGTGTGTGTGTGTGTGTGTGTATGTGTGTCTGCCAGCAGTTTGCTGCTACTCCAGATGCAGAATCAAACACAGTTCACTAACGCGGGGCCAGCGCACCCTGTTTTTCCGCATGTGTGTGTGATCATTTGTGTGTGTGTTTTAACCCCTGTGGTAGGGTCTAAAACAGGATCGGAATGCGTCTCCAGCCCTTTGTAATGACAGGCCTACCAAAAGCCATAGCACCTCTCGCCCTCCTCTCCCTCTTTCCTTTCTCTCATCCCTCTCTCTCTCTCCATCCATCCCTCTGTCTCTCTCTCTCCCTCTCCATCCATCCCTCTGTCTCTCTCTCTCTCTCCATCCATCCATCCCTCTCTCTCTCTCTCCATCCATCCCTCTGTCTCTCTCTCTCCATCCATCCCTCTGTCTCTCTCTCTCCATCCATCCATCTGTCTCTCTCTGTCTCTGTGTCTCTAGCTGTGCTGGGGCCTTTGATAATGACAGGGTCATGTTTTCTCTTTCTTCCCTCCCTCCTTCACTCTTTTAATTGTTTTATTTTGTCTCCTAGTGTGTATGAATGTTCTTCCTTTTATCCTAGCTCTCCTCTCTCCCCACACTCCCCCTTTCCCTTTCAATCTCTTTAGTTTTAAAGCCAAATAAATAGTATGCTTTGAAGACATAAATATTTTGATGTGACTGTTCTGCCTCACCCCATTCACTACAATAGTGATTACATGGCTTTATTGGTCTGCTGCATTCCAGCTCTGCTAAAATACTAATGAAAACTGCCAACATGTCAACAACTTTTTCACCCCATCCCTCGCTCTCTCTCTCTTCTGCCTCTCTTTCATTTTATCTGTTCTCAAACCACAATTACATGCTTTTCCATGACCTATTCTCCCCCCCCCCATTATCCACAATTCTTCTCCTCCTCATCTCCCTTTCTCTCTTTCACTCTCTCTCCCTCTCTCCACATCTCTCTCTCTCTCTCTCTCTCTCTCTCTCTCTCTCTCCAATCTCTCCCCTTCTCTTTCCCTCTTTCCTCCTCCCTCTCTCTCTTTCTCTCTCTCACTCTCTCAGTCCCCCGGTCTCTCTCTCTCTGTCTCCCCCTCTCTCTGTCTCTCTGTCTCACCCCTCTTTCTCTCAATCTCTCTCTTAGTTCCCCCTCTTTCTCTTTCTTTCTTTCTTTCTTTCTTTCTTTCTTTCTTTCTTTCTTTCTTTCTTTCTTTCTTTCTTTCTCTCTCTCTCTCTCTCTCTCTCTCTCTCTCTCTCTCTCTCTCTCTCTCTCTCTCTCTCTCTCTCTCTCTCTCTCTCTCTCTCTCTCTCTCTCTCTCTCTCTCTCTCTCCCTCTCTCTCTCTATGTCTCCTCTCTCTCCCCCCTCTCTCTCTCACTTTCTCTCTCTCTCCCTCTCCTCCCCCTCTCTCTCTGTCTCAGTCCCCCCTCTCTCTCTCTGTCTCAGCCCCCCCCACCTCCTCTCTCTCAATTGAATTTCAATTCAAAGGGCTTTATTAGCATGGAAAACACATTTTACATTGCCAAAGCAAGTGAAATATATAATAAACTAAAGTGAAATAAACAATAAAAAAACTAACAGTAAACATTACACTCATAAAAGTTCCAAAGGAATAGAGACATTTCAAATGTCATATTATGGCTAAGTGTTGTAACGATGTGCAAATAGGTAAAGTACAAAAGAGGGAAAAAATCAACATAAATATGGGTTGTATTTACAATGGTGTTTGTTCTTCACTGGTTGCCCTTTTCTTGTGGCAACAGGTAACAAATCTTGCTGCTGTGATGGCACACTGTGGTATTTCACCCAATAGATTTGGAAGTTTATCAAAATTGGATTTGTTTTCAAATTCTGTGTGGGTCTGTGTAATCTGAGGGAAATATGTGTCTCTAATATGGTCATACATTTGGCAGGAGGTTAGGAAGTGTAGCTCAGTTTCCACCTCATTTTGTGGGCAGTGTGCACATAGCCCGTCTTCTCTTGAGAGCCAGGTCTGCCTACGACGGCCTCTCTCAATAGCAAAGCTATGCTCACTGAGTCTGTACATAGTCAAAGCTTTCCTTAATTTTTGGTCAGTCACATTGGTCAGGTATTCTGCCAATGTGTACTCTCTGTTTAGGGCCAAATAGCATTCTAGTTTGCTCAGTTTTTTTGTTAATTCTTTCCAATTTGTCAAGTAATGATCTTTTTGTTTTCTGATGATTTGGTTGGGTCTAATTGTGTTGCTGTCCTGGGGCTCTGTGAGGTCTGTTTGTGTTTGTGAACAGAGCCCCAGCACCAGCTTGCTTAAGGGACTCTTCTCCAGGTACATCTCTCTGTAGGTGATGGCTTTTGTTATGGATTTTGATAATTAGCGGGTATCGGCCTAATTCTGCTCTGCATTCATTATTTTGTGTTTTACAATGTACACAGAGGATATTTTTTTGCAGAATTCTGCATGCAGAGTCTCAATTTGGTGTTTGTCCCATTTTGTGAATTCTTGGTTGGTGAGCGGACCCTGACCTCAGAACCATAAAGTGCGATGGGTTCTATAACTGATTCAAGTATTTTTTGCCAGATCCTAATTGGTATGTTGAATTTTATGTTCCTTTTGATGGCGTAGAAGGCGCTTCTTGCCTTGTCTCTCAGATGGTTCACAGTTTTGTGGAAGTTACCTGTGGCGCTGATGTTTAGGGCGAGGTATAGTTTTATGTGTGCTCTAGGGCAACAGTGTCAAGAGGGCATTTGTATTTGTGGTCCTGGCAACTGGACCTTTTTTGGAACACCATTATTTTTGTCTTACTTAGATTTACTGTCAGGGCCCAGGTCTGATAGAATCTGTGCAGAAGATCTAGGTGCTGCTGTAGGCCCTCCTTGGTTGGGGACAGAAGCACCAGATCATCAGCAAACAGTAGACATTTTACTTCAGATTCTAGTAGGGTGAGGCCGGGTGCTGCAGACTGTTCTAGTGCCCTCGCCAAATCATTTATATATATGTTGAAGAGGGTGGGGCTCAAGCTGCATTCCTGTCTCATCCCACGGCCCTGTGGAAAGAAATGTGTGTTTTTTGCCAATTTTAACCGCACACTTGTTGTTTGTGTACATGGATTTTATAATGTCGTATGTTTTTCACCCAACACCACTTTCCATCAATTTGTATAGCAGACCCTCATGCCAAATTGAATCAAAAGCTTTTTAAAATCAACAAAGCATGTGAAGACTTTACCTTTGTTTTGTTTTGTTTGTCAGTTAGGGTGTGCAGGGTGAATACGTGGTCTGTCCCCCACCCTCTTTCGCTATCTGGGTCTGATTCTCCTACAGTCAGTCTGCTGGTGTTTATTGTACATTTAAACTCTGTTTTTCACAATTCTTGACATTTAATCCTAGTAAAGATTCCCTGTCTTAGGTCAGTTAGGATCACCACTTTATTTTAAGAATGTGAAATGTCAGAATAATAGTAGAGAGAATTATTTATTTCAGATTTAATTTATTTCATCACATTCCCAGTGGGTCAGAAGTTTACATACACTCAATTAGTATTTGGTAGCATTGCCTTTCAATTGTTTAACTTGGGTCAAACGTTTCGGGTAGCCTTCCACAAGCTTTCCACAATAAGTTGGGTGAATTTTGGCCCATTCCTCCTGACAGAGCTGGTGTAAC
Organism: Coregonus clupeaformis; assembly: GCF_020615455.1. Lineage (NCBI taxonomy): Eukaryota > Metazoa > Chordata > Actinopteri > Salmoniformes > Salmonidae > Coregonus > Coregonus clupeaformis. Next base: position 375,182 of record NW_025533796.1, on the reverse strand, counting down.
TGAGTCAGGTTTGTAGGCCTCCTTGTTCGCACACGCTTTTTCAGTTCTGCCCACAAATGTTCTATAGGATTGAGGTCAGGGCTTTGTGATGGCCACTCCAATACCTTGACTTTGTTGTCCTTAAGCCATTTTGCCACAACTTTGGAAGTATGCTTGGGGTCATTGTCCATTTGGAAGACCCATTTGCGACCAAGCTTTAACTTCCTGACTGATGTCTTGAGATGTTGCTTCAATATATCCACATAATTTTCCTTCCTCATGATGCCATCTATTTTGTGAAGTGCACCAGACCCTCCTGCAGCAAAGCACCCCCACAGCATGATGCTGCCACCCTCATGCTTCAAGGTTGGGATGGTGTTCTTCGGCTTGCAAGCGCCCCCCTTTTTCCTCCAAACATAACGATGGTCATTATGGCCAAACAGTTCTATTTTTGTTTCATCAGACCAGAGCACATTTCTCCAAAAAGTACGATCTTTGTCCCCATGTGTTTTAAACCATAGTCTGGCTTTTTTTATGGCTGTTTTTGAGCAGTGGCTTCTTCCTTGCTGAGCGACCTTTCAGGTTATGTCGATATAGGACTCGTTTTACTGTGGATATAGATACTTTTGTACCTGTTTCCTCCAGCATCTTCACAAGGTCCTTTGCTGTTGTTCTGGGATTGATTTGCACTTTTCGCACCAAAGTACATTCATCTCTAGGAGACAGAACGCGTTTCCTTCCTGAGCGGTATGACGGATGCGTGGTCCCATGGTGTTTATACTTGCGTACTATTGTTTGTACAGATGAACGTGGTACCTTCAGGCGTTTGGAAATTGCTCCCAAGGATGAACCAGACTTGTGGAGGTCTACATTTTTTTTTCTGAGGTCTTGGCTGATTTCTTTAGATTTTCCCATGATGTCAAGCAAAGAGGCACTGAGTTTGAAGGTAGGCCTTGAAATACATCCACAGGTACACCTCCAATTGACTCAAATGATGTCAATTAGTCTATCAGAAGCTTCTAAAGCCATGACATCATTTTCTGGAATTTTCCAAGCTGTTTAAAGGCACAGTCAACTTAGTGTATGTTAACTTCTGACCCACTGGAATTGTGATACAGTGAATTATAAGTGAAATAATCTGTCTGTAAACAATTGTTGGAAAAATTACTTGGGTCATGCACAAAGTAAATGTCCTATCCGACTTGCCAAAACTATAGTTTGTTAACAAGAAATGTGTGGAGTGGTTGAAAAAACGAGTTTTAATGACTCCAACCTAACTGTATGTAAACTTCCGATTTCAACTGTATGTATGTTATGTTACCTTTACAGTTTCAGTTAAAGGAGTGACAATAACCACATCTGTGTGTGTGTGTGTGTGTGTGTGTGTGTGTGTGTGTGTGTGTGTGTGTGTGTGTGTGTGTGTGTGTGTGTGTGTGTGTGTGTGTGTGTGTGTGTGTGTGTGTGTTCCAGGCGTGTGCGCCCCTGTGGTCTCAGGAGTGTGGTACGTCAGTCTTCAGTACGGGGATCTGTGCTTCTGTCAGTGATGACCTGGAACCCAGAGAGACCATCGCCCCTACAGCACAGAGTAACTACACACACACGTGCACGCACGCACTCAGACACACACACACACAAGTACATGCATGCACACACGCACACGCATACACACACACACACACACACAGGCAGACACAAAGAGTGGGTTGCATTTATATACTCGAGCACACACACACATCACAGCTAAATGGTAATGACTCTGTTACAGTAGAGTTCATTTTATGGGGTTTTGGGAGTTATGTGGGTCCTTAGTATTCAATGTTCCATTATGGATCCAGTAAGGTGTTTGTTCTGTTCCTTAGTACTCAGTGTTCCATTATGGATCCTGTAAGGTGTGTGTTCTGTAGTACTCAGTGTTCCATTATGGATCCAGTAAGGTGTGTGTTCTGTAGTACTCAGTGTTCCATTATGGATCCAGTAAGGTGTGTGTTCTGTAGTACTCAGTGTTCCATTATGGATCCAGTAAGGTGTGTGTTCTGTAGTACTCAGTGTTCCATTATGGATCCAGTAAGGTGTGTGTTCTGTAGTACTCAGTGTTCCATTATGGATCCAGTAAGGTGTGTGTTCTGTAGTACTCAGTGTTCCATTATGGATCCAGTAAGGTGTGTGTTCTGTTCCAGGATGTACTACATACATGGACATAGTGATGGTTCTGGATGGCTCCAACAGTATCTATCCCTGGTATGAAGTCCAGAACTTCCTCAGTAACATCCTCAGCAAGTTCCATATCAGCCCAGAACAAATGCAGGTAAGGGTGTTTGTGTTTGTGTGAACATGCGTGCGTGTGAGTGTGCGTGCCGGTATGTTTGTGTGTGCTTTCGTCTGTACATTTCTGTGATCAAATCCTCTCTTGTAGTTTGTTTGTGTTTTCTTGCTAAGTCCCCAAACCCCTCCAGCTGAGGCCCAGAATAGGGATTCTGTTGGTTGAGTCTCAGTCAACTACACAAGCCAGTCCTTTACACTGAAACACAACATAGTGTGGTAATCTGATGACAATGAATGGATGGACTAATGCAATGGGACAAGAGCTGGCCTTGAGGTTTGGGAGAGGGGAGAGGGGAGAGGAAGTAACAGAGGGGTAGAGGTTTGGGGAGGACAGGAGATGAGGAAGGAGAGGGGGAGAGGGGGAAAATTAGAGGAGAGGGGGAATAAGTGGTTTGGAGGGGGTCGGTAGCAGAGGGGTAGAGGTTTGGGTTGAGGAGGGGAGAGGGAGATGGGGAAGGGTAGAGGAGAGGGTAACATGGGGTTTAGAGGGGGGTCAGTAGCACTGTAGCAAAGGGACAGCAGTAGCAGGCGAGGTGAGGTGAAGAGAGAATTCCTCTGGTTCCTGGATGGATTCTCAAATTCCCCAAATCCTCTGTTCTCAGAGGGCACAGGGTTAGTAGTTAAAAGGACAGCTCACCCCAAACACCAACTGTCAGACATAGACACAGATAAACTGTCAAAAATTTAAGCTGAGGTCATGTTCTATCTGTGGATATCCCACTGTATGCTTAACTACATTGGAAAGACAGGCAGGCACGATTGTGTGTGTGTGTGGTTTTGTTTCTAACATGACCGTGTATGGTTGTGTTCAGGTGGGGGTGTTGCAGTACGGTGAGGTTGCGGTCCATGAGTGGTCACTGAGAGACTACCAGACAACACAGGAGGTGGTTGAAGCAGCTAAGAACATCAGCCGACAGGAGGGGCGGGAGACACGCACAGCATACGCCATCCACATGGGCTGGTATGTCTGTCAATCATTCATACACCATTCTCATTGGCTGGTCAATGTGTCAATCATAACTTACTCTGCCCTTTAACATTGTCAAATATTTCCTTATTCTATTCTTCGCTGTGAAACATGGAATCCAGCTGAGGCTGACGGGTATAGAGGGGTCAGAGGTCAAAACTTAACAAACAGCTGTCTAGTATGGACACCTGATATCTCACACCATTCCTCCTTTATTAAACTCATACACATATAGTGTACCACAGCTTTCATTCTCTCACACACAAACACACACACACACACACACACACAAAGTGTTGTTTAACCAACCTTGTGGGGGGACACAATTGATTTCCATTCAAAATCCTATTTTCCCTAACAATTGGTCCCCACAATTGTAATTAAACACACACACACACACACACACACACACACACAAGCAAGGCAGGTAATTGGAGAGTTCCTGTTTTCCAGTATATTTAAAGGTAAATGGTCAGGATGTGAGAAGGGCAGTTTAAAGAGAAGTCAGTGGAAAGGCTGCAGTTTAAAGGCAGTGACTGGAAATACAGGCACCACTCCTGTAGACTGTCATTACCTTTCATCCACATCACCACTACTGAAAACAGACAGCCTTTTTTTACTAATGCTATTAACCAATGTTCCTTCTCATTTTTTTCATCACTGAGCAAATTTCAGGTCTGCTGAGCGCAAACTTGAACGTAGTGAAAACTCTGTGCAACTTCCGGTGTGCGTTTACTGTGAACACTGAGGCTGTACACACTTTAAGTTCATTTTAACAGTGGTCAAGTAGGCTACTGTGGCTATTTGATCATAATGTAGGCCTACCAGAGTGGCCTACCATAAAAAACAATGGAGACAATGCATCCCATAACATTTTAACATGGAAATAGCTGTTCTATCATTCAGCCTACAGTAGCAGCCAATGTGTGGTGTTCAATGTAGACCTACATTCCATGAGACCTTTGGGGAAAAAACATGCAGGGCTTGACATTAACCTGTTTATCCACTTGTCCTTCAGACAAGGAGGTGACTGAAAATGTTGTTGTGTTGTTTGATGCAAGAAACCACTTTACAAAATAAAATGCATTATTATTCCCATACCATAATTACAGAGAATCAGACAAATTATGCTACCCTCTGCCTATTGGCTACTTAGCTTACTCAAGCCTGTCTCAAAATACAACACTGCCCCTTTAAGACAAAAAAAGGTATTTAACTGACTGCTTTTCAAAGATGTCTAGAATTGTACATGTTTTGTGCTCTTGTAGGAAGCAATCACTCCCCTATTGCTAACTACAAATGTTCTATAACTGGGCTAATAACTCACTAACTAGCAAAGGATATGAACAAATGTACAAATGTGCACACATCGCTTTCGCTTTGATCTCAAAACAAGCGCATCTACTCACGACCGCTGATGCTGTCCAATTCAAAGTGAATGGCACAGATCCATATATGGCAATGGTCTATTTGCATATAGGCCTACTGCAGATCTGATTGGTTATGGCGCACCGGTCTATGTAGAGTACTGCCTGAGTCGTGCCTGTCAATGCCACAGTAAAGGGAAACATTTATAGTGTTAACTAACAGGGAAAACTCTAGAAAGTTGAGTGAAGTTCAATCTCGTGCTTCACTGCGTGCGCATATATTTCTCTTGCACGGCAGTCCAGGGGCGCACGCACGCAGCTTAGAGGGAACATTGGTATTAACCCCTGGCCATAAGTGCTGGATCAAACGGTCATAAAACATGTCAGACGGTCTCTCTGTCTGTCTCTCTGTCTGTCTCTCTGTCTGTCTCTCTGTCTGTCTCTCTGTCTGTCTGTCTGCCTGTCTACCTGTCTGTCTGCCTGTCTCAGTCTCTGTCTGTCTGCCAGACTGTCTGCCTGTCTCTGTCTGTCTCTCTGTCTGTCTGCCAGACTGTCTGCCTGTCTCTGTCTGTCTCTCTGTCTGTCTGCCAGACTGTCTGCCTGTCTGTCTACCTGTCTGTCTGTCTGTCTGTCTGTCTGTCTGTCTGTCTGTCTGCCAGACTGTCTGCCTATCTCTGTCTGTCTGCCTGTCTGTGCTGTTTTGTTTCTTGGACTTCTAGTACGAATCAAACACACACAGATGAAAAGACACCAGAGCTGGCACGGGGAGTAAGACTGACGGGGTTGGAAGTTTTAACAACATGGCTGTTAGCTGGGTCAGCAGAGCTGCAGGTGTGGCCACTGTAGTACAGTCTGGTCAGCTCCTACAGCCACTGCAGCTGTACAAACACACACACACACACACACAGTCACACACACACACACACACACACTGGGAGCAGTATAAGACACATACAGGCTAAATGAGTGATATAGGAGAGTAAAGCAGTCTATTAAAAGGGTATCAGCTACTGCCTCTCACTGTGCCGTACACATTTTACCCTGTGACACACACACACACACACACACGCACACACACACATGCTGTGTCATGACCACACACACGTTGTGTCATGACCACACACTCACACACGTTGTGTCATGACCACACTACTGACTATAAAAGTGTGTCTAATTACAACGAGACCTCCCAATTAGCACAACTCTCTCATCTAGCTCCTCCCCCTCCTTTCTCTTCTCTTCATCTCTTTCTCTCTTCTCCCCTTCCACATTCTGGTCTTCTCATATGTCCCTCTCTTTCTCTCTTTTCCCCTTCCACATTCTGTTCTTCTCATATGTCCCTCTCTTTCTCGAATTTCTACCCCTCCTTCATTTTCTCTTTCACCCAGTTTTATCCCTCTGTATTTTCACACGTTCTCTCAACCACATCAGAGCTGGGCTCTTACCCTCCTCTTTTTACTAGTGGATTTCACACTATTCTTTTATTGATTGCTTTCTCTGTGTCTCTTTCTCGCTGTATGTTCCATAGGCCCTGGTCTCCCTGCTCTCCTTAATTGGTCATGTGACTCTGCAGTGCAGTGATTGCTGGTTTATTCCTGCTTTATGCGTGTTTGTAATAAATCGTTTTTAAAAGTGTTTTTCTCTCTTGCTCCACTAGTGTTCTAGAATGTTTTTCTTCAGTCATCTCTCCTCTTCACAACCTCTCCTTGTGTTACTTTTTCTTCCCTCTCTTTTTCCTTTCTTCTACTACATCCTCCTTTCCTCCATCTCTCCTCTTGTGCTGTCTCTTCTCCTCCCTCTCTACTCCTCACCCCCTCTCTTCTCCTCCCTCTCTACTCCTCCCTCTCTCCCCTCTCTCCCCTCTCCTCGCTATCTTCTCCCTCTCTACTCCTCACCCCCTCTCTTCTCCTCCCTCTCTCCCCTCTCTCCCCTCTCCTCGCTATCTCCTCCCTCTCTACTCCTCACCCCCTCTCTTCTCCTCCCTCTCTCCCCTCTCTCCCCTCTCCTCGCTATCTCATCCCTCTCTACTCCTCACCCCTCTTCTCCTCCCTCTCTCCCCTCTCTCCCCTCTCCTCGCTATCTCCTCCCTCTCTACTCCTCACCCCCTCTCTTCTCCTCCCTCTCTCCCCTCTCATCTCCACCCTTTCTCTCTCTCTCCCTCTCTCTCCTCCCTCTCTACTCCTCAGCCCCCCTCTTCTCTTCTCCTCCCTCTCTCCTCTCGTCTCTCAGGCTGGCTGGATAATTAGCAGGCTGTGCAGGGGAAACGGTTGTTTTTAACCAGACTGTTTCTTGCGGTTCACCACATACTTTATATTTAGCTTGGGCCAGAGTTACGCCTGAAAATGACTGAGTTCACTAACACTGGCTGCACTAGGCATCGTGTGTGTGTGTGTGTGTGTGTGTGTGTGTGTGTGTGTGTGTGTGTGTGTGTGTGTGTGTGTGTGTGTGTGTGTGTGTGTGTGTGTGTGTCAAGTGCTAGCAGACACTACCCAAAGCGTCCAGTGGTCAAAACAGGTCACCATCAGATAAACAGGGTGCGGCTATATGTTTGTGTGTGTACATGTGTATGTGTGTACTTGCATGTGTACTAGCATGTGTGTGTGTGTGTGTGTGTGTGTGTGTGTGTGTTGTCGCTGCACATATTTTGTGTTTAGGTTAGATTGTGTGTCATGGTAACACCAGTGATGTGGTAGTGGTGTACTGTAAAAGGGAATGAGCAACTGAATTTAATGACTAGTCTGACTGGTCTGACTAGTCTGACTGTCTGACTGACTGTCTGACTGTCTGTCTGTCTGACTGACTATCTCACTGACTGACTGTCTGACTAGTCTGACTGACTGACTATCTCACTCACTGACTGACTGTCTGACTGACCGTCTATCTGACTGACTGTCTATCTGTCTGTCTGACTGTCTGACTGTTTGACTGACTGTCTGACTGACTGTCTCACTGTTTGACTGTCTGACTGTTTGACTGACTGTCTGACTAGTCTGTCTGACTGTCTGACTGTCTGACTAGTCTGTCTGTCGGACTAGTCTGTCTGACTAGTCTGTCTGTCTGACTGTCTGACTGTCTGACTAGTCTGCCTGACTGTCTGACTGTCTGACTAGTCTGTCTGTCTGACTGTCTGACTGTCTGACTAGTCTGCCTGACTGTCTGACTGTCTGCCTAGTCTGTCTGACTGACTAGTCTGTGACCCAAATTAACTACCTTCCAGTGCATGCATTATAACACTGGCTGAAATAGTACTCACACACAACTACTTCATGTTTCTAAATGATTTCTTTATTCAGACGAAGGGTACTGCTATGGGATCCCCTATGGCTCCTAACTATGCTAATTTGTATGTGGGTTACATTGAGAAACAGTCAATTTTCAATCCTCTCAAAAATGGTTTCTTGCCAAACATTATTATTTGGAAACGGTACATTGATGATATTTTTGTTCTATGGAGAGGTGACTTAAAACAGCTCCAGGCATTATATGCTTTTCTTAACTCTTGTTCTGAGCACCTGAGATTTACTATGCAATCTGACACACGTCAAATCAGTTTCCTTGATCTTCTGATTTTGTGTGAGGATAATGTTCTATACACTGATCTTTACAGGAAACCTACTGATCGTAACAGTTTGTTGAGGGCTGATAGTTGTCACCCGCTTCCCTTGAAAAACAGTTTGCCCTACAGCCAATTCTGTCGAATCAAAATAATTTGTAAAAAATGATCAGATTTCAACCGAAATATGGCTGAGACGCAAAGAAAATTCAAGGAGAGGGGGTACAAAAATGGTCAGATTTATACTGCCATTGAGAAAATTCAAAACAAATCGAGACTTGACCTCTTTCAGGGACAGTCTCGCAAAAAGAAGCATTCTTGCGTTCTAATGACACGCTATTCAAAGTGCTCTGAACAAATTAAGGGAATCGTTCACAAACATTGGCACATTCTAAGATCCGATGACAGTATTCGTAATGTGCTTTTGGACCCTCACTTGGTTGTATTCTCGCGGGGCAGAAACCTCAGAGATCAATTGGTAAACTCGGATTTACCACCCCTAAATATCCCTGCACAACGTCTATTTGCGCCTCTATCGGATGGATACTACAAGTGTAATGGCTGCGGTCAATGCAATGGCACTTACAAATGTAGATCCTTTAGCACTTACAAATGTAGATCCTTTAAACACCCCCAAACAGGGAAACAGATCCCAATCAAAGGTGTTATTACGTGCTCCACTAAGGCAGTTATTTATCTTATAACTTGTCCTTGTGGTAAACATTATGTGGGTAAAACAAAGCGCAAATTAAAAGTACGAATCTCGGAACATCGTAGCACCATTAGGTGCAAAAACTCTACATACCCAGTTGCTGCCCACTTTTTGGAAGCGAACCACTCGATTTCGTCCCTACCTTATATCGGCATCGAACATGTCACCCTCCCTAGGAGAGGGGGTGACCTCGACAACTTATTGTTAAAACGAGAGGCTGCCTGGATCTTTAATTTAAAGACCCTTGCTCCCTTCGGTCTCAACTTAGACTTTGATTTGAAGACATTCTTGTGATTATTGTGATTTTGCTATTCATTGTAAATGTTTGTGGGCCTATGTAGCCAAGTTGTATTACATTTACATTTTTTTACATTTACGTCATTTAGCAGATGTTCTTATCCAGAGTGACATACAAATTGGTGCATTCACCTTATAGCCAGTGGGATAACCACTTTACAAAATGTAATTTTTTTAAATAATTTTTTTTTTTTTGGGGTGGGGTAAGGGGGGGAAGAAGGATTACTTTATCCTATCCCAGGTATTCCTTAAAGAGGTGGGGTTTCAAGTGTCTCTGGAAGGTGGTGAGTGACTCCGCTGTCCTAGCGTCGTGAGGGAGCATGTTCCACCATTGGGGTGCCAGAGCAGCGAACAGTTTTGACTGGGCTGAGCGGGAACTGTGCTTCTGCAGAGGTAGGGGGGCCAGCAGGCCAGATGTGGATGAACGCAATGCCCTCGTTTGGGTGTAGGGACTGATCAGAGCCTGAAGGTACGGAGGTGCCGTTCCCCTCACAGCTCCGTAGGCAAGCACCATGGTCTTGTAGCAGATGAGAGCTTCAACTGGAAGCCAGTGGAGTGTGCGGAGGAGCGGGGTGACGTGAGAGAACTTGGGAAGGTTGAACACCAGATGGGCTGCGGCATTCTGGATGAGATGTAGGGGTTTAATGGCACAGGCAGGGAGCCCAGCCAACAGCGAGTTGCAGTAATCCAGACGGGAGATGACAAGTGCCTGGATTAGGACCTGTGCCGCTTCCTGTGTAAGGCAGGGTCGTACTCTCCGAATGTTGTAGAGCATGAACCTACAGGATCGGGTCACCGCCTTGATGTTAGCGGAGAATGACAGGGTGTTGTCCAGGGTCACGCCAAGGCTCTTCGCACTTTGGGAGGAGGACACAACGGAGTTGTCAACCGTGATGGCGAGATCATGGAACGGGCAGTCCTTCCCCGGGAGGAAGAGCAGCTCCGTCTTGCTGAGGTTCAGCTTGAGGTGGTGATCCGTCATCCACACTGATATGTCTGCCAGACATGCAGAGATGCGATTCGCCACCTGGTTATCAGAAGGTGGAAAGGAGAAGATTAGTTGTGTGTCATCTGCGTAGCAATGATAGGAGAGGCCATGTGAGGATATGACAGAGCCAAGTGACTTGGTGTATAGCGAGAATAGGAGAGGGCCTAGAACTGAGCCCTGGGGGACACCAGTGGTGAGAGCACGTGGTGCGGAGACAGATTCTCGCCACGCCACTTAGTAGGAGCGACCGGTCAGGTAGGACGCAATCCAAGAGTGAGCCGCGCCGGAGATGCCCAACTCGGAGAGGGTGGAGAGGAGGATCTGATGGTTCACAGTATCAAAGGCAGCAGACAGGTCTAGAAGGACAATAGCAGAGGAGAGAGAGTTAGCTTTAGCAGTGCGGAGAGCCTCCGTGACACAGAGAAGAGCAGTCTCAGTTGAATGACGAGTCTTGAAACCTGACTGGTTTGGATCAAGAAGGTCATTCTGAGAGATATAGCAAGAGAGTTGGCTAGAGACGGCACGCTCAAGAGTTTTGGAGAGAAAAGAAAGAAGGGATACTGGTCTGTAGTTGTTGACATCAGAGGGATGGAGTGTTGGTTTTTTGAGAAGGGGTGCAACTCTCGCTCTCTTGAAGACGGAAGGGACATAGCCAGAGGTCAAGGATGAGTTGATGAGCGAGGTGAGGTAAGGGAGAAGGTCACCGGAGATGGTCTGGAGAAGAGAGAAGGGGATAGGGTCAAGCGGGCAGGTTGTTGGGCGGCCGGCCGTCACAAGTTGCAAGATTTCATCTGGAGAGAGAGGGGAGAAAGAAGTCAAAGCATAGGGTAGGGCAGTGTGAGCAGGACCAGCAGTGTCATTTGACTTAACAAACGAGGATCGGATGTCGTCAACCTTCTTTTCAAAATGGTTGACGAAGTCATCCACAGAGAGGGGGGGGGGGGATTCAGCAGGGAGGAGAAGGTGGCAAAGAGCTTCCTAGGGTTAGAGGCAGATGCTTGGAATTGGGGAGGACGATCTATGATCGTATGCTATCCATGTTTTTTGTATGTTCTGTTTATCTGTGAATTAACCAATGCTATTAGGCCACACCCGGCCATGATTACAGACACCTGCGTGTGTCCTTTGACACTATATAAACTAGTGACCCTTAGTGTTTGTCATTATACCCTGATGAAGACAGCTTGTCTGTCGAAACGTTGGTTATTAGGTTATTAAATTATTGCATCTGAGCTACTAGAGTGTGCAGCTTTCCTTTTCTTTTTCTAGTCTGACTGTCTGTCTGACTGACTGTCTGACTAGTCTGACTGACTGACTATCTCACTCACTGACTGTCTGACTAGTCTGACTGACTGACTGTCTCACTGTTTGACTGACTGACTGTCTGACTGACTGTCTGACTAGTCTGTCTGACTGACTAGTCTGTCTGACTGTCTGACTAGTCTGTCTGTCTGACTAGTCTGTCTGACTGTCTGACTGTCTGACTAGTCTGTCTGTCTGACTAGTCTGTCTGACTGTCTGACTGACTAGCCTGTCTGACTGTCTGTCTGACTGACTGACTGTCTGACTAGTCTGTCTGTCTGTCTGACTAGTTTGTCTGTCTGTTTGTCTGACTAGTCTGTCTGACTGTCTGTCTGTCTGGCTCATATATCGTCAAGTCTGGCCTGATTACACCTATGGTTTATTAGTCATTTTAGGGGGTTTTCAGGTTCTGTGTCACTATCCGTATCGTACCCAATCTCCCAGTTTTTCACAAACAGTTCTTGGAAGCGCTCACACACACACACACACACACACACACACACACACACTCACACTCACACTCACACACAGTCTTTGTCACTCTCCCTCTCACACCCAATTTCTGTTTTTCCCAACTGTGTTATTTAACTCTGAGGCGCACTCTAAATTATCTATTATCTTCTTCTAGCGGCTGTTTATTTTAGATGTAGGGAAACTCTGTGTATACTATCTCCGCCAGTGGAGGCTGCTGAGGGGAGGACAGCTCATAATAATGGCTGTAACAGAGTAAATGGAATGGCATTAAACACATGGATGTATTTGATACCATTCCACTGATTACTACGAGCCGGTCCAGCCATTACCACAGCTCGTCCTCCCCAATTAAATTGAGACCAACCTCCTGTGAACTCCAGCCACCCTAATCTTCCCCCTCTCTCTTTCTCTCTTCTAGCCTCACTCGCCCTCCTCTCTTTCTCTCCTCTATCCTCCATCTCCCTCTCTCTGTTTCTCTCCTCTACCTTTCTGTCTTCCTTTTGCACCCACATTCCTTTGTTCCTCTCTTTCTCTGTTCTGTCTTTCCTGCTCACTCACTTGTTCTCTCATCCCTCTTTTTCTTTTTCTCTCCCCTCTCCTCCCTCCTTCCTCACCTCTCTTCCCTCTCTCCTTCCTCACCTCTCTTCCCTCTCCTCTCTCCTTCCTCACCTCTCTTCCCTCTCTCCTTCCTCACCTCTCTTCCCTCTCCTCTCTCCTTCCTCACCTCTCTTCCCTCTCTCCTTCCTCACCTCTCTTCCCTCTCCTCTTTCCTTTCTCCCCTCTCTCCCCTCTCCTCTCTCCTTTCTCACCTCTCTTCCCTTCTCCTCCCTCCTCCCTCCTTCCTCACCTCTCTTTGTCTTTTCTCACACCATCTCTCTTTCTCCCTCCTCTCTCCCTCTCTCTCTCTGTAGTAGTTGAGGTCTGTCACGCGTTTTACGTACTGTGGATGATGATGGTGTTTTGGATTGAACTCTTGAACAATATTTGTATTTGATTGTGGTTTGGTTCAGGGCAGTGGAAAGTGAATGTACATGTAAGCAGTTTTGGTCTTGCTGTTTGACCGTGCTGACATAAGCACTATGATATTTACCTAATGAAGTTTCTTTATATCTCTCTTTCTCCAGTACGGAGGCGTTCAGCCCTGAGCGGGGGGCGAGGGAGGGGGCCACCAAGGTCATGATTGTGGTGACGGACGGAGAGTCACATGATGGGGAGGAGCTACCGGACGCTCTGGAGGAGTGTGAGAAGAGAAACATCACCAGATACGCCATCGCTGTGAGTACACACACACACACAGAGACGCACACACACGCACGCATGCACACACACACACACACTGTTTCATGGAGCACATGAATGCAGCATGCCTGCTACACCACAAACCCGCTAACCAATATGGCAGACAGTCTCACCAACCAACCCCACTCCTGAAACCGCTGTATTGATACAGCTTTTCCACCATATCACCTCGCATAACGTGAGAGCTAGCCATCCTCCCATTCAGCCTCAAACTGGCCTGAAATAATGCCTGTGGTCTTTAAAATAGCCCCAGCAAATCACTAACTGAACCCCTCTGGCTCCTTAAAATACCCCAGTGGGTAACAACAGCTATGCCTTCCTGCCCCACCCTAACCCCCCTAACACACACACACACACACACACACACACACATGCACACACACCGTCAGTGTCTCTGGTGGTGTGGTTTTGGTGGTGTGGTAGAACAGACTCCGGTGGCAGGGTAGTCTGAGACTCCTCCCCAGCCCACAGTAGAAACACTGAGAGCTGCAGAGCCACTGTCACCAGAGGAACCACAATATAAACACTGGGACCTGCAGAGCCACTGTCACCAGAGGAACCACAATATAAACACTGGGACCTGCAGAGCCACTGTCACCAGAGGAACCACAATATAAACACTGGGACCTGCAGAGCCACTGTCACCAGAGGAACCACAATATAAACACTGGGACCTGCAGAGCCACTGTCACCAGAGGAACCACAATATAAACACTGGGACCTGCAGAGCCACTGTCAACAGAGGAACCACAATATAAACACTGGGACCTGCAGAGCCACTGTCACCAGAGGAACCACAATATAAACACTGGGACCTGCAGAGCCACTGTCACCAGAGGAACCACAATATAAACACTGGGACCTGCAGAGCCACTGTCACCAGAGGAACCACAATATAAACACTGGGACCTGCAGAGCCACTGTCACCAGAGGAACCACAATATAAACACTGGGACCTGCAGAGCCACTGTCACCAGAGGAACCACAATATAAACACTGGGACCTGCAGAGCCACTGTCACCAGAGGAACCACAGTAGAAACATTGGGACACTGGAGTGGCTTGTTTGATCTGGCATAACTGGACAGGGGAATGCAAGAGTTCCTGTATTTTTGTTTTCATCCATTAAAGCCTGTTCAATGAATGATATCTTGAACAAGACTAAAGAGTCTAGATCCTTGTGGGGTTAAGTTGTGTGTTTGGTTGAGTTGACTGCTCTGTAGGTAGCCAGATACAGATATTTATGAATTAACTGATCCATGTGATGTTAGGAGTCACAGTGAGTTCATGGTCAGATCACCTTATACTGTAGCCTATACAGCCAACATTTGTAGGACATGTGTTCATCCTGAGCCACCTTGAGAGAGAGAGAGAGAGAGAGAGAGAGAGAGAGAGAGAGAGAGAGAGAGAGAGAGAGAGAGAGAGAGAGAGAGAGAGAGAGAGAGAGAGAGAGAGAGAGAGAGAGAGAGAGAGAGAGAGAGAGAGAGAGAGAGAGAGAGAGAGAATCTCCAGGGAGTCTTGGTGCAGAAAAGTGGTTTCACTGTGAAGACTGCAATGTTTTGATGTTGTTGCTCTCTGTCCTGCTGCTGCCAGTGTGTGTAGGACAGAAAACAGCCCTTTGGGGAGAGCAGAGCAACAAGCTCTCTAAAATAACAGCCTGAGTCATGTTTTATACATCAGCCTGCCTGCCTGCCGACTCACACAGAATTTACAGTCAACGGGGAGGGGTTACAGGGTGTGTGTTTGTCTGTTTGCACATTTGTTTGTGTGCCTGTGCATGTGTGTGTATACATGTGCAGTAGCTATAACTTCACTGTATATTTTCAATACTTAACAAGCTACCTCCCGCCATCTGTATTTCTATCCCTCTCTCTCCGTTCGTGAATCTGAGGACAAACCAGCAGCAGCTGGCAAGACCAACGGAATTTCTCTGCTTCTATAAGATCTTCATGTGTACATTTATAATGTAGGCTTTCTTCACATTACACCCTCCCTCCATCCCTCCCTTCCTCCATCCTTCTCTCCCTCCCTCCTTCCTTCCTTCCCTCCCTCCGTCCATCCCTCTCTCCCTCCCTCCATCCCTCCCTCCTTCCCTCCCTCCCTCCGTCCCCTTTGAAAACAGAGAATTTCCTTAGTTAGGTTGGCAGCCAGAGTGACAGGGAAGGATTCTTGGGATTGGGTTTCTGGGGAGGAATTTGCTCCTTACTGAAGTGTTTAGGCTATTCTGAACTGCAGACTGCAAGCTGTAGGTGATACTATAGCCTCCTCACACTAGAGAGCCCTACCACACCAGTTATCGCTCTCCCCCTATCTGGACCAATTCTTTACTCTCACGGTTTGCTAGAGCAGTATTTCCCAAACATTTTAGCTGACTCCGTTTTTAGACACCCCCTTAGTTAGAACCATAAGTACAGTATCTGTTTTAAGACACCCCCTTAGAACCCTAAGTACAGTATCTGTTTTAAGACACCCCTTTAGTTAGAACCCTACAGACAGTATCTGTTTTAAGACACACCCTTAGTTAGAACTCTACATACAGTATCTGTTTTAAGACACCCCCTTAGTTAGAACCCTACGGACAGTATCTGTTTTAAGACACCCCCTTAGTTAGAACCCTTTAAGGGGTTATACTCTGCACATCTGGCTGTCTCTCTGTACTTGTCCTTGATTCAGTTTCTGTCCTCTACTGTACTGTATGGGGGTGGTGTTGGAAGCTCTCTCTCTGTCTTCTCAGATTATCCTGACTCAGTAATATCTCTCCCTTTTATATAAATGTTCTCTCTCCCTGTGAAACATGGAGGAGTTATTGGCAGAAGACGTAGAGAATTGTCTGTTAATGTTATCTCTCACTCTACCTTTCCCTTTTCCTGTCCCTTACTTTTACCCCCTTCTTTCTCTCTCCATCCCCTCACCCACCTCCCTCTCTCTGTATCTCTTTCTCTCTCCATCCCCTCACCCACCTCCCTCTCTCTGTATCTCTTTCTCTCTCCATCCCCTCACCCACCTCCCTCTCTCTGTATCTCTTTCTCTCTCCATCCCCTCACCCACCTCCCTCTCTCTGTATCTCTTTCTCTCTCCATCCCCCTCACCCACCTCCCTCTCTCTGTATCTCTTTCTCTCTCCATCCCCTCACCCACCTCCCTCTCTCTGTATCTCTTTCTCTCTCCATCCCCTCACCCCCCTCCCCTCTCTCTGTATCTCTTTCTCTCTCCATCCCCTCACCCACCTCCCTCTCTCTGTATCTCTTTCTCTCTCCATCCCCTAACCCACCTCCCTCTCTCTGTATCTCTTTCTCTCTCCATCCCCCTCACTCACCTCCCTCTCTCTGTATCTCTTTCTCTCTCCATCCCCTCACCCACCTCCCTCTCTCTGTATCTCTTTCTCTCTCCATCCCCTCACCCACCTCCCTCTCTCTGTATCTCTTTCTCTCTCCATCCCCTCACCCACCTCCCTCTCTCTGTATCTCTTTCTCTCTCCATCCCCCTAACCCACCTCCCTCTCTCTGTATCTCTTTCTCTCTCCATCCCCTCACCCACCTCCCTCTCTCTGTATCTCTTTCTCTCTCCATCCCCTCACCCACCTCCCTCTCTCTGTATCTCTTTCTCTCTCCATCCCCTCACTCACCTCCCTCTCTCTGTATCTCTTTCTCTCTCCATCCCCTCACCCACCTCCCTCTCTCTGTATCTCTTTCTCTCTCCATCCCCTAACCCACCTCCCTCTCTCTGTATCTCTTTCTCTCTCCATCCCCTCACCCACCTCCCTCTCTCTGTATCTCTTTCTCTCTCCATCCCCTCACCCACCTCCCTCTCTCTGTATCTCTTTCTCTCTCCATCCCCTAACCCACCTCCCTCTCTCTGTATCTCTTTCTCTCTCCATCCCCTCACCCACCTCCCTCTCTCTGTATCTCTTTCTCTCTCCATCCCCTCACCCACCTCCCTCTCTCTGTATCTCTTTCTCTCTCCATCCCCTAACCCACCTCCCTCTCTCTGTATCTCTTTCTCTCTCCATCCCCTAACCCACCTCCCTCTCTCTGTATCTCTTTCTCTCTCCATCCCCTCACCCACCTCCCTCTCTCTGTATCTCTTTCTCTCTCCATCCCCTAACCCACCTCCCTCTCTCTGTATCTCTTTCTCTCTCCATCCCCTCACCCACCTCCCTCTCTCTGTATCTCTTTCTCTCTCCATCCCCTCACCCACCTCCCTCTCTCTGTATCTCTTTCTCTCTCCATCCCCTAACCCACCTCCCTCTCTCTGTATCTCTTTCTCTCTCCATCCCCTCACCCACCTCCCTCTCTCTGTATCTCTTTCTCTCTCCATCCCCTAACCCACCTCCCTCTCTCTGTATCTCTTTCTCTCTCCATCCCCTCACCCACCTCCCTCTCTCTGTATCTCTTTCTCTCTCCATCCCCTCACCCACCTCCCTCTCTCTGTATCTCTTTCTCTCTCCATCCCCTCACCCACCTCCCTCTCTCTGTATCTCTTTCTCTCTCCATCCCCTCACCCACCTCCCTCTCTCTGTATCTCTTTCTCTCTCCATCCCCTCACCCACCTCCCTCTCTCTGTATCTCTTTCTCTCTCCATCCCCTCACCCACCTCCCTCTCTCTGTATCTCTTTCTCTCTCCATCCCCTCACCCACCTCCCTCTCTCTGTATCTCTTTCTCTCTCCATCCCCTCACCCACCTCCCTCTCTCTGTATCTCTTTCTCTCTCCATCCCCTCACCCACCTCCCTCTCTCTGTATCTCTTTCTCTCTCCATCCCCTCACCCACCTCCCTCTCTCTGTATCTCTTTCTCTCTCCATCCCCTCACCCACCTCCCTCTCTCTGTATCTCTTTCTCTCTCCATCCCCCTCACCCACCTCCCTCTCTCTGTATCTCTTTCTCTCTCCATCCCCTCACCCACCTCCCTCTCTCTGTATCTCTTTCTCTCTCCATCCCCCTCACCCACCTCCCTCTCTCTGTATCTCTTTCTCTCTCCATCCCCTCACCCACCTCCCTCTCTCTGTATCTCTTTCTCTCTCCATCCCCTCACCCACCTCCCTCTCTCTGTATCTCTTTCTCTCTCCATCCCCTCACTCACCTCCCTCTCTCTGTATCTCTTTCTCTCTCCATCCCCTCACCCACCTCCCTCTCTCTGTATCTCTTTCTCTCTCTATCCCCTCACCCACCTCCCTCTCTCTGTATCTCTTTCTCTCTCCATCCCCCTCACCCACCTCCCTCTCTCTCTGTATCTCTTTCTCTCTCCATCCCCTCACCCACCTCCCTCTCTCTGTATCTCTTTCTCTCTCCATCCCCTCACCCACCTCCCTCTCTCTGTATCTCTTTCTCTCTCCATCCCCTCACCCACCTCCCTCTCTCTGTATCTCTTTCTCTCTCCATCCCCTCACCCACCTCCCTCTCTCTGTATCTCTTTCTCTCTCCATCCCCTCACCCACCTCCCTCTCTCTGTATCTCTTTCTCTCTCCATCCCCTCACCCACCTCCCTCTCTCTGTATCTCTTTCTCTCTCCATCCCTCACCCACCTCCCTCTCTCTGTATCTCTTTCTCTCTCCATCCCCTCACCCACCTCCCTCTCTCTGTATCTCTTTCTCTCTCCATCCCCTCACCCACCTCCCTTTCTCTGTATCTCTATCTCTCTCTTTTGTTTTTCTACCCTTCCCTCTACCCCTTTCTTTCTCTCTTCCTCTCTCTTTATCTCTTCCCCCCCTCTCTTTCCTCATCCCTTTCTCTCTCACTCCAGGTATTGGGTCACTACATCCGCAGGCAGCAGGACCCAGAGACGTTCATCAGTGAGATCAAGTACATCGCCAGCGACCCTGACGACAAATACTTCTTCAACGTGACTGACGAGGCGGCACTCAACGACATCGTAGATGCACTAGGAGACCGCATCTTCACTCTGGAGGGTGAGACAGCGCGAGGGAGAGTAAGGGGGAGAGAGGGAGAGGAGAGGAGGGAGGTGAAAGTGAGGGAAAGAGAAAGGAGGTAAGGGTGTGTGTGACCTGGAGACAGGGAGTCCCTGCTTTCTTATTTAGGCAGGGAGAAAGTTAGAAGAAAGAGAGATGCTACTCTCTTACTCTCTTTCTTATGAGAAAGAGGGAAAAAAGGAGGGAATGGTGCCACATTCAATCCTAGATGGAATGAAAGAGGAAGGGATGGATAGATGCCACTACCTTTAAAAGGAAAGATGGGTGGGAGCAGCTATCACAACACTTACAGGAATGAGGGAGGAAGACTGAGAAATTATGCCACCCTGAAGTCTGTAGGGAGCGAGGGAGGAAGGGAGGGGAGGAAGGGAGAGGAGGATGAGGGAGGTAGATTCTGTATACCACCTGGGTTCTTGAGTGAGGAGGGAGAGAGAGGGCACTAACCTGTGGCATCTAGATAGTGGGAGATTGGGGAGAGGAAGGAAGGAAGGGAGGGAGGGAATGTATGGAGAAAAGATGGAAGGGGGATACAAATACAAAATAACAGTATTTGAATTGAGGAGTGTGTGTTCATGTGTGAGAGTGGGCAGAACAGGATGCCACATTTAGTCCCATCACAGTATTCATGTGTCAGCCACCTGGCACTGGCAGAACAAACATTAACCAAACATTAAACTTAACTTCCTCTGAGAGTTAGGGTTAGGGTAAGCCTGTTCCGCTTTCACCTCATCAGAGGTCCCAATAGCCCCTCACTCAGTCACTGAACCCCAAACACCACACAGATATGTGGTTGGGCACAGAAACATGAGAGGGTGAGACTCATGACTGCACTAATAAAATAATGTTTGAATGACATGACACAAAGTAGTAGCTTGGCGACAGAGAGGTCTGCTCAACTTGATTTTTGTGTTGGATACTACAGAAAAGGCACTAGAAAGGTTTGTCAAACATTGTTTTGATGTTTCTGTTTCGTCACAGGGACGCTGGGGTACAATGAGAGCTCCTTTGAGCTTGAGATGTCCCAGATCGGCTTCTCCACACACGTTCTCGATGTGAGTCCACCGTTTGTGTGTATGCGTGCGTGTGCAAGAGAGGGAGGTGGGTGAGGGGGATGGAGAGAGTTTCATGTACACTTTACTTGAATTTCTGATCTTTCATTGTACTGTATGTTTATCCACCCCTCCCCTCTCTCCCATGCATGTGTGTTCCAGGATGGGATCCTGTTTGGGATGGTGGGGGCGTATGACTGGGACGGAGGGGTGCTGAAGGAAGGCACTGAGGGGCGCATCATGCCCACCAGAGAGGCCTTTGAGTCAGAGTTCCCCCAGGAGCTCAAGAACCATGCTGCCTATCTGGGTGACTTTACTTACTTACTTTACACTATGTACACTTTACATTACACTGTTTTACACGTAATACTACCAAACTTTACACTGTTTTACACGTAATACTACTAAACGTATCACTGTTTTACACGTAAAACTACTAAACTTATCACTGTTTTACACATAATACTACCAACCTTTACACTGTTTTACACGTAATACTACTAAACGTATCACTGTTTTACACGTAATACTACTAAACGTATCACTGTTTTACACGTAATACTACTAAACGTATCACTGTTTTACACGTTGTGACGTCACGAGAGGCTACACAGCTTTCAGCGGGATTGCTCAAGTAGTGCAAGGAGACAAGGTTCAAACAAAACAAGGATTTTATTATAGGTCTTGGGAAATTAACGAAACTATAACAAAATTCTGTTCTCTTGTGGCTCTTTAAGGGTTAACAGTTCAGGGATGTCTCTTCCACATCCAAAATCATAATTCTCACTCGCTCAGATAACTTTTCCCCAGCCTTACTGTAGTCCACGTTGCAGCTAGTGGCCAACCCAGCAAAAAGTCCTTCCAAATGTCTCTCACGTATTTCCCACAGGTGCATATATCCAAAGGTGAGTATTTCCCAAAGGTAAGTATCTCCAAATCCTTATATTCCTCATGGAAGTGGACGTGCAGCACTCTTGTTCTCCAGAGAGCCCAGGTTGGAGACTGTGTCTCTTCACCCCCACACACTCCCTCAGTGTGTCTCTTCCCTTCCCAAACCTTCAGCTCATCAGCTCCTCATTTGTTTCAGCTGCGTGGGAAGATTGGCCATAGAGGGGTGGAGTTCCCGACCATACCAGCAGATGGAGCCATAGCTGTCTGGGTTTGCAGCCACCTCAGGATGTAACGTCCCTCCAGGACACAGCCTCTCGTGACATCACACATCCCCTCCTCGGGACCGACGTCCTCGTCGGGTAAAGGCAGCGAAGAAGGCATCACGCCGGGAGAGGGCGTCCGCATTGCCGTGGTGCTTGCCAGACTGCTCTCTCTTCAACTCCTCCAACTCTAGGACCAGGGACTCAGCCTCCTGTTGTCTCTCCTTGAGTTTCTTACTGAACGCATCAGCCTTGGTTTTAGCAGAGTTTAGCTTCTGTTGAGCAGCTTTCAGTTCCTTCTCTCTCTCTGCCTCCGCATTCTTCATCTTGTTCTCCAACACCTTGTACTTCTCCTCTGCCTTCTTCTGGACCTCCTTACTACTGCGCAGGGTCTCCTCACACTCCTCGATGGTCCTGCGCAGCCTCTCCCAGCTCCTCCTGTTGCTTAGGGAAGGAGCTCTGTTGGAGTTTAGCCTGGAGGATATCTAACTCTTCTGTCTTCATGTCTAACTGTTGCTTTAACAAACGATACCTCTCAGCGGTCCCCTTCAGACCAGACAGTTCTTTGTCCAGATTCTGTAGCTCCGTCTCTGTGTCGGTCTGGGCACCTGCCATCCCTATCAGAGCCCGGGCGGGAGTGAGTAACTCGGAGGATTGCACCGGAGCCTTCCCAGGATGAGTCTTGCCTCTCCGTTTCCGAGGTACTCGGGTTATCCTCTCCTGAGACTCTCTCCAGAGTGGGTAAAGGCTGGGCAGTCTCGTCCCAATTAGGACAGGGACGGGGAGGGAATCAACCACCCCCGCCGTCGTGTGTATGGTTCCCCGTGTGCTGGTCATTGTAAGTTCAGTAATGGGGTATTCTCTGGTGTCCCCATGGACACAGGAAACTGGGAGGACTTTCCCCGGGGTCAGACACGTTGGGCCCACCAAATCCTTACGCACCAGGGTGGCCCGGCTACCAGAATCCAGTAAGGCCTCCACATCATGGTGATTCACAGTTACCGGGCAGGTGGGGGGTCGATCTGGGCCGCCATCTACGACTCCCAAGAGCGAGGCAAAATGGTGTGTGGGTGCTGAGCTGGAGGACTCCGCAGTGGGCATAGGTTCATCGGCTGGTTTCCCACACTGCCAGGAGATATGTCCCATCTCCCCACACCGGTAACACTGTCGAAGTTTCCCCCTCCTGGTGTACTCTTCTTGGACCCGCCGGGTTTCTGGCTCCCCCTGGAGCCGGGATAAGTCCTGACGTGGCTGGGTTCGAGACCTTGGGGGTCCTTTGGACGGGTTCTTCCCATTTGTGGTGGGGCCGCACTCCTGGGGTCTTTTTTCGGGAAGCATTCAGCATCTCCGCTGTGGCCTGGTACTTTTCCACAGCTTCCACGGTCAGATCAGCCGTGGTCAAGGCCTGTTGACTGATGAACCGTTTTGCCTCATAAGGCAGGGCGCGTAGGTAACGATCCACCACAACGGCCTCCACCACCGCCGCTGCTGTATTCCTCTGCGGATCCAGCCATTTCCTTGCGATTCGGACAAGTTCATGCATCTGCGCCCGAGGAGGTTGGTCTGGTTGGAAGGTCCAGCTGCGAAAGCGCTGGGCCATACCAAACTTTGTGAGTCCATATCTGCTGAGGATCTCAGACTTCAGGGCATCATAGTCAGTAACCTGGTCAGGGCCCAGGTCCCGGACAGCATTCAGCGATTCCCCGGTTAGAAAGGGGGCTAACAGACCAACCCACTGTTGCTTGGGCCAGGCTTCCCTAGTGGCCGTGGCCTCAAATGCATGCAGGTATGCCTCAATGTCATCGGTAGCTCCCATCTTAGATATAAAGTCACTTGCCTTTATTGGGCGGGTATTTTGGACCACCCTCTGTCTCTGCAACTGCAATTCCTCTGCCTTCAGAAGGTTGGCTTTCTTTTGCTCCTCCAAGAGAGCCACGTTTGCTTGCATCTGGGCTTGCTGGCCAGCAACAAGGGCTTTCAATATGTCCTCCATTTCAGTCGGCGGGAAGCCTACGGCCAACTTGGAAAACTGGGTGATCAAACCTTCGGTATCCTCCTCTGACATGCACTATTAACGCTTGAGCGTGCCCGTATTCTCCACCATCTGTGACGTCACGAGAGGCTACACAGCTTTCAGCGGGATTGCTCAAGTAGTGCAAGGAGACAAGGTTCAAACAAAACAAGGATTTTATTATAGGTCTTGGGAAATTAACGAAACTATAACAAAATTCTGTTCTCTTGTGGCTCTTTAAGGGTTAACAGTTCAGGGATGTCTCTTCCACATCCAAAATCATAATTCTCACTCGCTCAGATAACTTTTCCCCAGCCTTACTGTAGTCCACGTTGCAGCTAGTGGCCAACCCAGCAAAAAGTCCTTCCAAATGTCTCTCACGTATTTCCACAGGTGCATATATCCAAAGGTGAGTATTTCCCAAAGGTAAGTATCTCCAAATCCTTATATTCCTCATGGAAGTGGACGTGCAGCACTCTTGTTCTCCAGAGAGCCCAGGTTGGAGACTGTGTCTCTTCACCCCCCACACACTCCCTCAGTGTGTCTCTTCCCTTCCCAAACCTTCAGCTCATCAGCTCCTCATTTGTTTCAGCTGCGTGGGAAGATTGGCCATAGAGGGGTGGAGTTCCCGACCATACCAGCAGATGGAGCCATAGCTGTCTGGGTTTGCAGCCACCTCAGGGGGATGTAACGTCCCTCCAGGACACAGCCTCTCGTGACATCACAACGTAATACTACTAAACGTATCACTGTTTTACACGTAATACTACTAAACTTTACACGGTTTTACATGGTTTTACATGTAATACTACTAAACTTATCACTGTTTTACACGTAATACTGCTAAACTTATCACGGCTTTACACCCCCCCAAAAAAAATCATACCAAATGTGTCTCCAGGCATCTCTATGACCTGTGAAATATTTGAATCCTATGTGAATGTAATGTATTTTGTGGATCTAAATAAAGTATGTGTGTGTGTTTAGGCTACACAGTGTCGTCAGTCATAGTGGGTGACTGGAGGAGGCTGTATGTGGCTGGAGCTCCCAGGTTCAAACACAAAGGAAAGGTAATTCTGTTTGAACTGAGCAACGATGGAGATGTCAACATCGCACAGGCCCTCAATGGAGAACAGGTAGCTAGTGTGTGTGTGTGTGTGTGTATGTGTGTGTGTGTATATACCTCACTGGATGTATCTTTCAATCAAACTCTCACTCCCCCCCTCTCTCTCCCCCTCTCCTCACCCCTACTCTCTCTCTCTCTCTCTCTCTCTCTCTCTCTCTCTCTCTCTCTCTCTCTCTCTGTAGATTGGGTCATACTATGGCAGTGAGGTGTGTGGGTTGGACGTGGACCAGGATGGCATTACTGATGTTCTGCTGGTGGCAGCACCCATGTACCTGGGCCATGGCAACAAGGAGGCGGGCAGAGTCTACATCTACTCCCTCAGTGGGGTGAGACGGGGGGAGTAGAGGGGGAGGACTGGGCTTGTGTCAGAAAGGGGGGGTGAGAGGTGGGTGAAGGTGGGAGATAAAGTTAAGGGAAAGGGAAAGACACATGGGAGACACATGGGACCGGTAGACACATGGGGTGGCGCACAATTGGCCCAGCGTCGTCCAGGGTAGGGGAGGGAATGGCCGGCAGGGATGTTTGTAGAGCATGGCGTTTGCAACGCCAGGGTTGTGGGTTCGATTCCCACGGGGGGCCAGTATGAAAAAATAAAAATATATAATGTATGCACTCACTAACTGTAAGTCGCTCTGGATAAGAGCGTCTGCTAAATGACTAAAATGTAAAATGTAAATGTAAAGGGGATGAGGGATATTAGGAGGGAAGAAGAGGAATGGCTTGGAGGTGCTGACTCTCTCTCTCTCTCCCTCTCGCTCTCTTTCTCTCGCTGTCTCTACTCTGCCTCTCTCTGTCTCTCTCCATTTATAACTCTCTCCTCCCTCTTGCTGTCTCTCTCTCTCTCTCTCTGTGTCTCTCTCTCAGGAGGAGGTGTTTGTGTCTAACGGTACTCTGAAGGCAGAGGATAGGTCCCAGGATGCTAGGTTTGGCTACGCCCTGGCCTCCGTCCCAGACCTCAACCATGACGGGTACACTGACTTGCTGGTGGGGGCACCCCTGGAGGACGGACACATTGGGGCCATATACGTCTACCACGGCCAGGGCATACACATCATCCATAACTACAAACAGGTAGATAAACACATCATCCATAACTACAAACAGGTAGATATACACATCATCCATAATTACAAACAGGTAGATATACACATCATCCATAACTACAAACAGGTAGATATACACATCATCCATAATTACAAACAGGTAGATATACACATCATCCATAATTACAAACAGGGAGATATACACATCATCGATAATTACAAACAGGTAGATATACAAATCATCCATAATTACAAACAGGGAGATATACACATCATCCATAATTACAAACAGGTAAATATACACATCATCCATAATTACAAACAGATAGATATACACATCATCCATAATTACAAACAGGGAGATATACACATCATCCATAACTACAAACAGGTAGAGAAATAAGTGTCACCAGAAGTATAGGTAGAGTCCATCTCTATGAAAAGAAAAGTGAAGATTTGTGTTTAAAGGGATATCATTCCTAGCTATAGTATTTCAATTTACCTCTCTCCACCACTTCTCCACCCTCTTCTCTCCACCTCCTTGCTCGCCTCTTCTTCTCCCTGTAGCGTATCGCAGGGTCGTCCTTGTCCCCCTCTCTGCAGTATTTTGGGCGCAGTGTGAGTGCCAGACTGGACCTGGATGGAGATGGTCTGTTAGACCTGGCTGTGGGGGCCCAGGGCAGCGCTGTACTACTCAGGTAAGGAAGGAGGGAGGAGGGGAGGGGAGGGATGAAGAGGAGGGGAGGGGAGGGATGAAGAGGAGGGGAGGGATGAAGAGGAGGGGTATATTGTCAGACTTGGCTGTGGAGTATTTAAAGAAAACGTGATGATGATCGTCATCATTGAATGATCAATTCTCCCTCCCCTCTCCCCTCTCCCCAGTTCTCGTAGTATAGTACAGATCAACATGAGTCTGTCCTTCCAGCCCCACTCCATCAACATCATCCAGAAGACGTGTCAGAGAGGAGGGAGGGAGTCTGCCTGTCTCAACGCTACAGCCTGCTTCCTGGCTCTGTCCCACTCCCCTGGAACTCACAGCAACAGCTTCGGTAAGGGAGGGGGAGGGAGGGGAGAGAGGGAGGGGACAGGGAGGGGAAGGGGACTGGAGAGAGTGAGGGTGAGGGAGGGGGGAAGGAGAGGGAGAGAGGAGGGGGAGGGTGGGCGGGTGGGTGGAAGGAGAGAGGATGGGGAGGGAGAGGGAGGGAGTCTGCCTGTTAGATTTGATAGATTTGTTATCAACACTAACATCCCCTCCCTCCTCCTCAGAGCTGTCGGTGGTGGCCATGTTGGATGACAGAAAGTTGACAGCGAGGGCGTTGTTTGACGACAGCAACCAGAGACAGACACAGCTGGGGGTCAGAGTTCACACAGGAGAGACTGTCTGCCACAACCTGCCCTTCCATGTGTTTGTGAGTATGACAGTGTCTTGCAAAAGTATTAATTCCCTGTGGCGTTTTTCCTATTTTGTTGTATTACAAACTGTAATTTAAATTTATTTTTATTTGGATTTCATGTAATGGACATACACAAAATAGTCCAAATTGGTGAAGTGAAATGAAAAATGTTTCAAATAATTCTAAAAAATAAATAACGGAAAAGTGGTGCGTGCATATGT
Organism: Coregonus clupeaformis; assembly: GCF_020615455.1. Taxonomy (NCBI): domain Eukaryota; kingdom Metazoa; phylum Chordata; class Actinopteri; order Salmoniformes; family Salmonidae; genus Coregonus; species Coregonus clupeaformis. The sequence goes on along the minus strand of NW_025533796.1, from coordinate 348,003 downwards.
ATTCACCCCCTTTGCTATGAAGCCCCTAAATAAGATCTGGTGCAACCAATTAACTTCAGAAGTCACATAATTAGTTAAATAAAGTCCACCTGTGTGCAATCTAAGTGTCACATGATCTCAGTATATATATACACCTGTTCTGAAAGGCCCCAGAGTCTGCAACACCACTAAGCAAGGGGCACCACCAAGCAAGCGGCACCATGAAGACCAAGGATCTCTCCAAACAGGTCAGGGACAAAGTTGAAGAGAAGTACAGATCAGGGTTGGGTTATAAAAAAATATCTGAAACTTTGAACATCCCACGGAGCACCATTAAATCCATTATTAAAAAAATTGAAAGGATATGGCACCACAACAAACCTGCCAAGAGAGGGCCACCCACCAAAACTCACGGACCAGGCAAGGAGGGCATTAATCAGAGAGGCAACAAAGATAACCCTGAAGGAGCTGCAATGCTCCACAGCGGAGATTGGAGTATCTGTCCATAGGACCACTTTAAGCCGTACACTCCACAGAGCTGGGCTTTATGGAAGAGTGGCCAGAAAAAAGCCATTGCTTCAAGAAAAAAATAAGCAAACACATTTGGTGTTGGCCAAAAGGCATGTGGGAGACTCCCCAAACATATGGAAGAAGGTACTCTGGTCAGATTAGACTAAAATTGAGCTTTCTGGTCATCAAGGAAAACGCTATGTCTGGCGCAAACCCAACACCTTTCAACACCCCGAGAACACCCTCCCCACAGTGAAGCATGGTGGTGGCAGCATCATGCTGTGGGGATGTTTTTCATCGGCAGGGACTGGGAAACTGGTCAGAATTGAAGGAATGATGGATGGCGCTAAATACAGGGAAATTCTTGAGGGAAACCTGTTTCAGTCTTCCAGAGATTTGAGACTGGGACGGAGGTTGACCTTCCAACAGGACAATGACCCTAAGCATACTGCTAAAGCAACACTCAAGTGGTTTAAGGGGAAACATTTAAATGTCTTGGAATGGCCTAGTCAAAGCCCAGACCTCAATCCAATTGAGAATCTGTGGTATGACTTAAAGATTGCTGTACACCAGCGGAACCCATCCAGCTTGAAGGAGCTGAAGCAGTTTTGCCTTGAAGAATGGGAAAAAATCCCAGTGGATGTGCCAAGCTTATAGAGACATACCCCAAGAGTGTGCCACGCTTATAGAGACATACCCCAAGAGACTTGCAGCTATAATTGCTGCAAAAGGTGGCGCTACGAAGTAGGGGGGGGGGGGGGGGGGAATAGTTATGCATGCTCAAGTTTTCTGTTTTTTGTCTTATTTCTTGTTTGTTTCACAATAAAAAAATATTTTGCATCTTCAAAGTGGTAGGCATGTTGTGTAAATCAAATGATACAAACTCCCCAAAAAATCCATTTTAATTCCAGGTTGTAAGGCAACAAAATAGGAAAAATGCCAAGGGCTGTGAATAATTTTGCGCCAGGATAGTGGGTTCAATTCCTGGGACCATACATAAAACATTTTAAGTATGCACACGACTGTAAGCCGCTTTGGATAAAAGCATCTGCTAAATGGCATATACACACACACATACTACACACACACTACACAATTAACATACACACATGCCCTATCACAAACACACAACCAACATGTATAGGCTACTGCCACAACCTGCCCTTCCATATGTTCACACACTCAATGCCAAAACACACACGTTTGCACACATACTTCACGCCGACCGACACACACAATCTAAACTCAGCAAAAATAGAAACGTCCCTTTTTCTGGACCCTGTCTTTCAAAGATAATTCATAAAAATCCAAATAACTTCACAGATCTTCATTGTAAAGGGTTGTTTACATGCTTGTTCAATTAACCATAAACAATGAATGAACATGCACCTGTGGAACGGTCGTTAAGACACTAACAGCTTACAGACGGTAGGCAATGCTCAGTTGGTAGAGCATGGCGCTTGCAACGCCAGGGTTGTGGGTTCGTTTCCCACAGGGAGCCAGTATGAATAATGTATGCACTCACTAACTGTAAGTCGCTCTGGATAAGAACGTCTGCTAAATGACTAAAATGTAAATGTAAATTAAGGTCACAGTTATGAAAACTTAGGACACTAAAGAGGCCTTTCTACTGACTCTGAAAAACACCAAAAGAAAGATGCCCAGGGTCCCTGCTCATCTGCGTGAACGTGCCTTAGGCATGCTGCAAGGAGGCATGAGGACTGCAGATGTGGCCAGGGCAATAAATTGCAATGTCCGTAATGTGAGACGCCTAAGACAGCGCTACAGGGAGACAGGATGGACAGCTGATCGTCCTCGCAGTGGCAGACCACGTGTAACAACACCTGCACAGGATCGGTACATCCGAATATCACACCTGCGGGACAGGTACAGGATGGCAATAACAACTGCCCGAGTTACACCAGGAACGCACAATCCCTCCATCAGTGCTCAGAATGTCCGCAATAGGCTGAGAGAGGCTGGACTGAAGGACTGTTGTAAGGCAGGTCCTCACCAGACATCACTGGCAACAACATCGCCTATGGGCACAAACCCACCGTCGCTGGACCAGACAGGACTGGCATAAAGTGCTCTTCACTGACGAGTCGCGGTTTTGTCTCACCAGGGGTGATGGTCGGATTCGCGTTTATCATCGAAGGAATGAGCGTTACACCGAGGCCTGTACTCTGGAGCGGGATCGATTTGGAGGTGGAGGGTCCGTCATGGTCTGGGGCGGTGTGCCACAGCATCATCAGACTGAGCTTGTTGTCAATGCAGGCAATCTCAACGCTGTGCGTTACAGGGAAGACATCCTCCTCCCTCATGTGGTACCCTTCCTGCAGGCTCATCCTGACGATGCCATCAGCCATACTGCTCGTTCTGTGCGTGATTTCCTGCAAGACAGGAATGTCAGTGTTCTGCCATGGCCAGCGAAGAGCCCGGATCTCAATCCCATTGAGCACGTCTGGGACCTGTTGGATCGGAGGGTGAGGGCTAGGGCCATTCCCCCCAGAAATGTCTGGGAACTTGCAGGTGCCTTGGTGGAAGAGTGGGGTAAAATCTCACAGCAAGAACAGGCAAATATGATGCAGTCCATGAGGAGGAGATGCACTGCAGTACTTAATGCAGCTGGTGGCCACACCAGATACTGACTGTTACTTTTGATTTTGACCCCACCTTTGTTCAGGGACACATTATTCAATTTCTGTTAGTCACATGTCTGTGGAACTTGTTCAGTTTATGTCTCAGTTGTTGAATCTTGTTATGTTCATACAAATATTTACACATGTTAAGTTTGCTGAAAATAAACGCAGTTGACATTGAAAGGACGTTTCTTTTTTTGCTGAGTTTACATGCTGAAACACTACATTCTGTTGCTATTGACCTCTAACCCTTTGTATGTGTCTGGGATAGGACACAGCTGACTACATCCGTCCAATCAGCTTCTCCCTGCGCTTTAAGATCAACGACACAGAGAGTGGCCCAGTGCTGGACGAAGGCTGGCCCACCACCTTCAAGAGATCGGTCAGTGTGTGTGGAGTGTGTGTGTGTGGTGTGTGTGTGTGGTGTGCTCGTAGCATCCTAGTCAAATTGTATAATGTAATGTACTATTACTGTACATTAACTACTGTATTGCTCTGGCACCTCCATTTAAAATACTGTAAATTGCATCTCTCCAGATTGCTTTCTTCAAAGACTGTGGCGAGGATGATGTGTGTGTCACTGATCTGGTGCTGAAGGCTCATATGGACATCTCTGGGACAAGGTACATCTCACACACACATAGGCACACATAGACACACATAGACACACATGCATGGACACACACGTATAGACACACACCTGATCAAAAATGTTCCTCTCCTTTGTGTGTCCAGTCAACACAATCAGCCAAACAATTACTAAGTCAAGTATTCCTGTTGTATTCATATGTTAATGTTATATTAATGTTGTGTAGTTGTTATATTAATGTTGTGTAGTTGTTGTATTAATGTTGGGTAGTTGTTGTGTAGTAGTTGTATGAATGTCTGAATGTAACTCCTCTCTACAGACAGCAGCCCTATGTGATCCGTAGCCCTCGCAGACGTCTGGCTGTAGAAGTCCAGCTGCAGAACAGACTGGAGAATGCCTATAACACCAGCCTGACGCTGCACTACTCACGCAATCTCCACTTCTCTAGTCTCAGCATACGGGTACGGAACACACACAAACACACACAGACACACTGATTTACAACACACAGATTTACAACATGAAACTGACAGTTTTATTCTCTCTCCTTCCCCTTCTCTCTCTCCCTCCCTCCCTTTCGATCTCTCCATCCCTATCTTTCTCTCTCTCCCTCTCTAGGAGGATGCCCAGTTGAAGATTGAGTGTACATCTCTCAGTTCCAACAGTCACTCATGTAACGTCAGCTATCCTGTGTTCCGCTCCCACTCCAAGGTCTGTCTGTCTGGCATCAAATACATTGAACAAAAATATAAACATGTAAAGTGTTGGTTCCATGTTTCATGAGCTGAAATAAAAGATCCCAGAAATATTCCATATGCACAAAAAGCTTATTATTCTCAAATGTTGTGCACAAATGTGTTAGTTAGCATTTCTCCTTTGCCAAGATCATCCACCTGACAGGTGTGGCATATCAAGCAGCTGATTAAACAGCATGATCATTACACAGGTGCACCTTGTGCTGGGGACAATAAAAGGCCACTCTAAAAGGGCGGTTTTGTCAAACAACACAATGCCACAGATGTGTTGAGGTAGCGTGCAATTGGCATGCTGTTGCCAGAGATTTGAATGTTAATTTCTCTACCATAAGCCGCCTCCAACGTCGTTTTAGAGAATTTGGCAGTACGTCCAACCGGCCTCACAACAGCAGACCCCGTGTAACCACGCCAGCCCAGGACCTCCACATCCGGCCTCTTCACCTGCGGGATCATCTGAGACCAGCCACCCAGACAGCTGATGAAACTGTGGGTTTGCACAACTGAAGAATTTCTGCACAAACTGTCAGAAATCGTCTCAGGGAAGCTCATCTGCGTGCTCGTCGTCCTCACCAGGGTCTTGACCTGACTGCAGTTCTGCGTCATAACCGAATTCAGTGGACAAATGCTCAACTTCGATGGCCACTGGCACGCTGGAGAAGTGTGCTCTTCACAGATGAATCCCGGTTTCAACTGTACCAGACAGATGGCAGACAGCGTGTATGGCATCGTGTGGGCGTGCGGTTTACTGATGTCAACGTTGTGAACAGAGTGCCCCAAGGTGGCGGTGGGGTTCAGGCATAAGCTAAGGACAACGAACACAATTGCATTTTATCGATGGTAATTTGAATGCACAGAGATACCGTGACGAGATCCTGAGGCCCATTGTTGTGCCATTCATCTGCCGCCATCACCTCATGTTTCAGCATGATAATGCAAGGCGCCATGTCGCAAGGATCTGTACATAATTCCTGGAAGCTGAAAATGGCCTGCATACTCATCAGACATGTCACCCATTGAGCATGTTTGGGATGCTCTGGATCAACGTGTACGAACCAAACTGTTCCAGTTCCCGCCAATATCCAGCAACTTTGCACAGCCATTGAAGAGTGGGACAACATTCCACCAGCCACAATCAACAGCCTGATAAACTCTATGCGAAGGAGAGGTGGCACACTGCATGAGGCAAATGGTGGCCTCATCAGATACTAACTGGTTTTCTGATCCTACCTTTTTCTTTTATGTATCAGTGACCAAAATATGCATATCTGTATTCCCAGTCATGGGAAATCCATAGATATGTGCCTAATTAATTTATTTCAATTGACCGATTTACTTATATGAACTGTGACTCAGAAAAATATTTGAAATTCTTGCATGTTGTGTTTATATTTTTGTTCAGTATAGCTAATCACGTTTTCGTTCTTGAGCGATTTTTGACAAATGCATTTATAAAACAATAGTTATAATACATGCAAATGTATTGATAGATTGGTTGATACCCCCCCCCCCCCCCCTTCTCTCTATCAGGTGAACTTCATGTTAGATTTTGAGTTCAGCTGTACGTCTCTGCTCAGTAAAGTCCAGATGAAACTCACAGCTGCCAGGTAACTCACTATAATCCTATGGAGGAATGTAAAGGGATTTCAATTGGGAGCTTATAGAAATTAACCTGAAATTCAGCCTCCACTGATTCCGTCTAACCCTAGTCATAATCATACATACAGTAGAGACAGAAGTACTGTGTGTGTTTGTCTTGTCTGTCACATACATCTCTGTGTGTTCCTGGTTCCCATAGTGACAGTGTGGAGAGAGAGGCTACGCTGGGAGACAACAGTGTTCAGCTCCAGACTGTGGTTCAATACGAACCTGACCTCTTCATCACCAGGTTAGTCTCTCTCTCTCTTTCTGTCTCTCTCTCTGTCTCTCTCTCGCTCTTTGTCTCTGTCTCTGTCTCGCGTTTTCATTCCCTTTATCTCTCTCTTGCTCTCTCTCTAGTGACTCCAATCTGAACCGTTATGAAGTCCACCCAACCAGAACCATCTCAGAGGCAATAGGACCAGAGTTCTATACACACTTCAGGGTAAGCAGTGCACACAATGTATCCGTTTCCATAATATCTTTACTGTACACTCACACACACACACGTCAGACTAATGTGTTCTGTGTGTAGCTGCAGAACCTGGGCTGTTACAGTGTGAGTAACCTGGAGCTGAGGCTGAGCCTGCCCTCTGTAGCAGCAGGAGACAGAGTCTTCATGGCTGTTACTGAGGTCTTCTCGTACAACGTGAGTACTAACCCTCTCTCACTACTGTTGGAACAAACAGTTATTGTCAACATTCTGATTCTGAACTGTGACCTTTGTGGATGTCAGGTGACAGGGGTGAACTGCAGTGTAGACAGTGATGTGTCAAAGCTGAAGGACAGACAGAGAGACGTACGACCACTACATCCTGAAGATATGCAACAGACTGACCTACTGGTGAGAACACGCACATGCACGTATACACTGACGCACATACACACATATGTTCACATACACATGCACACACACACACACACACACACACAAATACCCACATACAAGAAGATGATGATCACATTCACAATCCTAACTAGCTATAAAGTATAAATGATATTCCCAGATGTAACCTGTGCTGTGTGCTGTGTGTAGAACTGCAGCAGGTCGTGGTGTGTGGAGGTGGTGTGTGAGGTACAGCAGCTGCATCGAGGACAGACCGCTCTCATACGAGTCAGCCGCAGGGTCCACGACACCTTCTTCAGACAGGTACGAAGATACACACACACGCACACACATAGCTCTAACTATAAACACACTCACTCTGACTTTGTGTTTCTGCCCCCAGGCTAAGTTTAAGGCGGTGAGGATAGTGAGTGCCTATCGTTTGGCTGTTCAGGAATCTAACCTGGTCACTCTGGGTAGTGGCGCCATCTGGAGGGAGGTGAGAGAATAGCAGGATTAACACTAATGCTGGAGGACTGTTGTTTAGCCTCGTCTGTGTCTGACTCGTTTACATCCAGATAGAGTAGTAAGCTGGTATAGGGTGATGAATATCTGTCTGACTGTCGTTTACATCCAGATAGTAGTAAGCTGGTATAGGGTGATTAATATCTGTCTGACTGTCTCTACTATCAGCCTTTTTGTCTCTCTTTCTCTCTCTCTCTGTCAGACGGTGTTGGAGGTTCTAAAGGGGCGGGCCATCCCCATTTCTCTCTGGATTCTGATTGGCAGCATCATCGGAGGCCTTCTGCTATTGGCCCTCATCATCTTCATAATGTGGAAGGTACACCAATCACATCTCACCTTATAGCACCTCTGTACCGCACACTGCAATAACTTATTTCTCCTCTGCCTTTTTGGTAAAGATAAAAACTTTGGGTTTGCCTCCTTCCTTCTCATCCCTCCTTTCTCCAGCTGGGGTTCTTCACTCGTAAACAGATAAAGGACGAGGAACTCGAGGACTGAGCCCGCCCCTTTGCCACCATGATGTCGGTCAATGGATACAGTATCTGCGACAACCAGAGAACGAGTCCACTTCGTGCCCATCCCCATGGCAACGACCTGCACAGAGACTGCTCCCCCCCCCTCCCCCACCCAGCAATAATAATATACCTTCCCTCTCTTCTAAATCAAACCATACAGAACACACAACCTGTACAGATGAACTGTCGAAACACCTAACACCTCAACATATTTTCTATTTCTTCAGGTCAACCCATGGCTGTAGGGCTCTATTTACACACCTGTTTAGAAACATACAGCAGGAAGGACGTGTACAGGAGACGTTTTCTTCAGAGATGTCCCAGACAGGAAATCATGGTGTACACCATGTGTCAAACTCATTACACGGAGGGCCGAGTGTTCGCTCCAACCTTTAATGAATTAAGGTCGCTAATTAGTAAGGAACTCCCCTCAACTGGTTGTCTAGGTCTTAATTGAAAGGAAAAAACAAAAACCTGCAGACACACAGCTCTTCGTGGAGTGAGTTTGACAATCGTGGTACAATGTGACTTGGTATGATGTTCAATGACTGTTTGACGTCTGCAGAGTAGATCTGCATAAGTAGATACTGTACAGGTATTAACCTGTAATTAGTACCATGTGCTATATGGAAAGCAGTTCCATCATTCAAGAGGGTTGAATGAAAAAGCACTACCTAATAATGGGGGCAACTTTATAATCATGTGAATATATTTGTATTTCTATGAAACGCTGTTACAAACCAAACTGTCTATTTAATATTCAGAAGTCATCATCATGACTTTACATTTTCACCCATTTTATCTACAGTACAGTTACGTTTTTGAGTCAAATTAAAACGGTTGATAAAAAAAATATGTTAATGTTATTTTTGTTTCTTTCATTCATGTTCATTTATACATACATAGGATCATTCATACACATTAACTAAATACACTTCAACCAAATATTGTATTATATCAAATTTCAAAATCAGGCATTTCAGACTACTTCATTCTATAATACAAAAAACACTTTCACACTAGCAGACATTCTTGAACATAAAACTTAAATAATGACAATCTGTACGTCAGGCAAAAAAAGCACCAAGTGAGTCAGGTATATCAACCCAAACATATTTTATTGATGCACCTTTATGTCCATCGTGTTCTCCCTCCCTCCCTCCCTCCCTCCCTCCCCTCCCTCCCTCTCACTTGGTCTTGGTAGAGAAGATGTAGGACTCCAGTAGAAAGATAGTCTCATCCACCTGGTTCTCTGTAGAGTCCAACCTTCAGGGAGTAAAAGCAAGGAGAAGAGAGAGAGATAATAAAGCTACTGTAATGGAGCAGTATTAGTAATAACGGTGTCATAGTAACAAGTATGTAGTAGTACTTGTTGATGTGATGTCGTAGGCTTCCAGCTGTTGTCTATAGATATATAGTATGGGTGTCGTAGTATTAGTATTGTAGTAGTACTTGTTGATGTGATGTCGTAGGTCCTCTAGTTGGAGGTCTCAACTTACTGTTGAGAGTTAGAATAGTAGAATACACAAGGTGCAATTTTGAAATTTGTTGCGCATCAGCAGTTTCTCTTATGTCAGTCACTAAATTAGTAAGTTAGTCTAGCCAGCTATCTAAACTTGTAGTAATCATGGTCGAATTAGTCGCTCTCACTCAGATGTCATTAAAAACTGAAAACATTTCTCTCCACCGTATGGCAAAATGTGTAGAATTGCAGGAAATTAACTTGAAAATGTCAATTTACTCTCTCCTAGCTTAGGGCCCCCAAAAGGCTAGGGCCGGCTCTGACTGCATGTGTGGTTATGGATGTGGCCCCCATCCCCATCCCTGATCTATAGTATGTGTGTAGTCGTAGTAGTAATGCTGTACTTGTTGATATATGATGTTGTAGCTGCTGTCTCTATAGATCTATAGTATGGGTGTAGAAGTAATTATGGTGTAGTAGTAATTAAGGTGTAATAGTAATTTAGGTGTAGTAGTAATGCAGTACTTGTTGATGTGATGTCGCAGGGCTTCTAGCTGCTGTCTCTCGGGGGCAGTGATCATCTCCTCCACCTCTGTCAGCTGTTCAGGCTCCGCCCCACTGGCCTGCAGCGACGCCAGGATCGCCTCGATTCGCTGGGACTTCTCCAGCAGACGCCTGTCAATCAAACACAGGAAGTCTTGTACCAACATTTCAGAGGATTATATACACAAAAAGTCAAATACTTTTTCCATTGTGGTCCTCTATTGTCCTCAAAGTCAATATGCAGACCTAAAGAAATCTTAGCAGGAAACTTAGTGAATAAAACCAAATCTATCCATCCATCCACTTAGGAATCAATCAATAAACTCACTTGTTCTCCTTGGTCTCAAAGAGGCGCCTCTCAATCAGATTAGCCACTGTCTGCAAGTAGTGATGGGGGACAAATGTACAGTTACATATCGCAATATTGTTTTGGACTTGTTCTCTATCTTCTTTTTATATAGTAAGCCAACACATTTTCTGCACTTTTACTTCCATGACTGATCAAAACAAATGTTCTCATGAGCTCTCGTCTCTCTGCATCAGACATATAGTGAGCAATATGTTTGGAACATCAAATTGCAATATCGAATCACATATAGTAACGTGAGAATCGCAATACATATCGTATCGGCACCTAAGTATTGTGATAATATCGTATCGTGAGGACCAACGCAATTCCCAGCCCTATCTGCAAGTCAGTGATCCATTATTAATTGTCAAGTCAGCGATGCACGAAGTAAACAGCAAACAAATCAAATGTATTTATAAAGCCCTTTTAATATCAGCAGATGTCACAACGTGCTTATACAGAACCCAGCCTAAAACCCCAAACAGCAAGCAATGCAGATGTAGAAGCACTACCAGGCAGACTTCCACAACAATGGAGTGTGAATTGCAACACTAAATCTCTCTGCTGTTTTGTTCCTGAAACTATCAAGTTGCAGCACCGTGAAGCACACCGGTGCACATGCACATATATTATATACACACACTCACCGGCCATTTTATTAGGTACACCACCACATTCACAAAAATAGATTGCTCCTACAGACTGAGTCACGTGGCCGTGGCTTGATATATAAAGCAGGCAGACAGGCATTCAGTTACTGTTTGATTGAATGTTAGAATGGGCAAAACGAGTGACCGAAGCGACTTCGAGAGTGGTATGATCGTCGGTGCCAGATCCAGTATCTCGAAACGGCCGCTGTCCTGGGCTTTTCACGCACGACAGTGTCTATGGTTTCCCGAGAATGGACAAACAAAAAACATCCAGTCAGCAGCAGTCCTGTGGGCGAAAACAGCTTGTTGATGAGAGGTCGAAGGAGAATGGCAAGAATCGTGCAACAGGCGGGCCACAAACAGACAAATAACGGCGCAGTACAACAGTGGTGTGCAGAACGGCAACTCGTCGATCCTTGTCACGGATGGGCTATTGTAGCAGACGACCACAACGGGTTCCACTCCTATCTGTTAAAAACAAGAAGAAGCGGCTCCAGTGGGCACGTGATCAACAAACACCACTGGACAATTGAGGAGTGGAAAAACATCCAACGAATCCCAGTTCCTGTTGTGTCATGCTGATGGCAGAGTCAGGATTTGGCATAAGCAGCATGAGTCCATGGACCCATCCTGCCTGGTGTCAACGGTACAGGCTGGTGGCGGTGGTGTACCGCCGCACAATCTGCAGCAACCGTGTGATGCCATCGCGTCCAGCATGGACCAACATCCCTGTGGAATGTTTTTGACTCGTTCTCCTTCCGTATTTCCTCTTTATTTAGACAGTTTAAAATGTACATGTCTAGTTATAGAGGGGAGAGTCAGAAAGAGGCAGGGGATTTAATGTGTCAATATGTGGACAATATGTGTTTGGTAAACTGCAACACTTCCGCTGCGCCTTGCTGCCTCAGGTTTGCAAATAGTTTGTAGCGAGTGCAACATCTTGCATTGCATTCATCTGCAATATCTGCATTTCATCCTGCTGCTCATAGTATAGCTTAGTTTGAATGTGTACCTTGTAGCAGTGTTGTAGCAGCAGGCGGGCAGTAGGCAGCTGGTTGACAGTGTACAGGTAAAAGGTACGTGAAGGGGCGTAGTCAGGAGTCTTAGGGATTTCCTAGGGGGGCAAAACACAGGTGAGCATGATAATGTATGGTTCGTATATTGTGTGTGTGTGTGTGTGTGTGTGTGTTACCTGTAGCTGTACCAGGTTCTCTGACAGCAGTGTGTACAGCATGTCTTTGGCCTCCTTGGCAGGGATCATAGCAAAGTCCTCCACCTGCTTCTGCTCCAGGTGACGTTTCCTTAGCAACAGACGGAAGATCCTAGCAGACCGCGAGCCAAACCTGACAATGGGAAAGGATGAATGAATGACACCCTACAAACTATGTAGCCACCGTGGGCAGAGGCATAATCGGACACAGACCAACTCCGACAAATACAGACACACGTACCTCTCCTGCACCACAGACTCCAATGTAGCTCTCGCCAGGTTGGCCAGGGCTCTTTGTAGATCTGAGTGGTCAGTCAAGAAACAACCACTTACTACTGTATCATGAAATACTGGAAAAGAGCCATTATAAACTCAGCAAAAAAGAAAGGTACTCTCACTATCAACTGCGTTTATTTTCAGCAAACTTAACATGTGTAAATATTTGTATGAACATAAAAAGATTCAACAACTGAGACATAAACTGAACAATCCCACACAAAGGATAACAAAAAAATTTAAAATATTCCCCCGAAAAAAAAGGGGTGGGACAAAAAAAAACAAAAACAATCTCCTGTGTGACCACCAGCTGCATTACGTCATTGCAGTGCATCTCCTCCTCATGGACTGCATCAGATTTGCCAGTTCTTGCTGTGAGATGTTACCCCACTCTTCCACCAAGGCACCTGCAAGTTCCCTGACATTTCAGGGGGGAATGGCCCTAGCCCTCACCCGCCGATCCAACAGGTCCCAGACATGCTCAATGGGATTGAGATCCGGGCTCTTCGCTGGCCATGGCAGACTACTGACATTCCTGTCTTGCAGGAAATCACGCACAGAACGAGCAGTTTAGCTGGTGGCATTGTCATGCTGGAGGGTCATGTCAGGATGAGCCTGCAGGAAGGGTACCACATGAGGGAGGAGGATGTCTTCCCTGTAACGCACAGCGTTGAGATTGCCTGCAATGACAACAAGCTCAGTCTGATGATGCTGTGACACACCGCCCCAGACCATGACGGACCCTCCACCTCCAAATCGATCCCGCTCCAGAGTACAGGCCTCGGTGTAACGCTCATTCCTTCGACTATAAACGCGGATCCGACCATCACCCCAGGTGAGACAAAACCGTGACTTGTCAGTGAAGAGCACTTTTTGCCAGTCCTGTCTGGTCCAACGACGGTGGGTTTGTGCCCATAGGCAATGTTGTTGCCGGTGATGTCTGGTGAGGACCTGCCTTACAACAGGCCTACAAGCCCTCAGTCCAGCCTCTCTCAGCCTATTGCGGACAGTCAGAGCACTGATGGAGGGATTGTGCGTTCCTGGTGTAACTCGGGCAGTTGTTGTTGCCATCTTGTACCTCTCCTGCAGGTGTGATGTTCGGATGTACCGATCCTGTGCAGGTGTTGTTACACGTGGTCTGCCACTGCGAGGACGATCAGCTGTCCGTCCTGTCTCCCTGTAGCGCCATCTTAGGCATCTCACATTACCGGCATTGCAATTTATTGCCCTGGCCACATCTACAGTCCTCCTGCCTCCTTGCAGCATGCCTAAGGCACGTTCACACAGATGATCAGGGACCCTGGGCATCTTTCTTTTGGTGTCTTTCAGAGTCAGTAGAAAGGCCTCTTTAGTGTCCTACGTTCTCATAACTGTGACCTTAATTGCCTACCGTCTGTAAGCTGTTAGTGTCTTAACGACCGTTCCACAGGTGCATGTTCATTCATTGTTTATGGTTCATTGAACAAGCATGGGAAACAGTGTTTAAACCCTTTACAATGAAGATCTGTGAAGTTATTTTGATTTTTACTAATTATCTTTGAAAGACAGGGTCCTGAAAAAGGGACGTTTCTTTTTTTGCTGAGTTTACATAGGTGACTTGTCTCTGCAATATTATACATAGGTGACTTGTCTCTGCAATATTATACATAGGTGACTTGTCTCTGCAATATTATACATAGGTGACTTGTCTCTGCAATATTATACATAGGCGACTTGTCTCTGCAATATTATACATAGGTGACTTGTCTCTGCAATATTATACATAGGCGACTTGTCTCTGCAATATTATACATAGGCGACTTGTCTCTGCAATATTATACATAGGTGACTTGTCTCTGCAATATTCAGCCAATATGGCTACTTCATGGTGTGATAGTGTGTGGATGAGAAACTCAAACAGGTTTCATCAGGGTTGTAAAAGGATACTGACCACATACATTCCTCCTCCACTGTCACCTGATTTCCCCACAAACTCCATCTGAGGAACAGAGAGAGAGAAACATCAGTTTTCCAGCCCCCTAGGCACTGATCCAATGTCAGTCCTGCAATTTCTCTCCTAATGGTTAATGTTGGGATATGGGGGAGGGTAATCTGATCCTAGGTCTGCTTCTACCGGGTCATCCACCAGCAGTGAGAGGTACTGGTCCAAGATTGGTCGGCTGATGCTGTAGTTGGGCGGGAGGGAGCGGAAGATCTCATTGGCTGAGAGGGGCTGAGTGTAGGCGGCGGTCTGTGTGGTGGTGACCTCACTCATCCTCAACATAGTCCTCACTATCTCACTGCTGGTCTGTTGGGGGAGAGAGAGAGAAACTTAGACGAGAAGTTCCCAAACTTTTTCACTCAGGCCCCCCTTCCAGAATTGGGGAACATCCCGCGCCCCCCCGCGCACCACGTCTATTTCTATGGGCACAAGCACTGTTCATGACACAAACTGTTCACACCCCTCTTGTTGGCGGAGAGAAAGGTTTAAAGCTTATTTCCTGCAATTCTACACATTTTGTCACGGGTGCAGAGAAAATGTTACCGTTTTAAAGCACCTTTTCTTGGAATTCTATACATTTTGCCATGTCTAATGTGTATTCATGTGATATCTGAGTGACTCGAACATTACTACAACATCTGTGGGCTAAAAAACCTAGCTAAAAGACGTTAGCTAACATGGGCTAATTGATCTGGACATTTCTGACAAGTTATAAATAGCTCTCTAAGGTATGCAATGACAAGAGGAAAACTGATGATGCACTACCCAATTTGGAAATTGCACCTTGTGCATTCTACTATTAGCACTTTCAAGAGTAAGTTGACAGCCAGTCTGGGACCACTGACATAGACCACCTCCATTACATCTCTCCTGGTCTACAGTGGTCTGAGGTGGTCTGTAGGGGTCTGTCTGTGAGACACTGACCTGGTCCAGTTTGCTGGCTACAGCACTAATGATGGCCTGGTCTCTGAAGTGCTGATGGAACCTCTCAAAGTTCACCTGCCAGTAGATCCCCTCATCACCACACGACTGGAAAGAGAGGGAGGGAGGGGATAGAAAGAGGCACAAGTCATTCAAATGGTTCCATTCCTTATTGAGAGGAGTAAAAGAAGAACAGAACAAGGTTCTCTGATTCTCTATAGCGGCCCAGTATCTCTGAGTGTTAAGAGTAGAGGGTCTGACCTCGGAGTCCATCTTGGCTTTCTTCCCTCCTCTCTGCTCCTCACTGTCATCACTGGAGCGCCTGCGCTTCCCACGACCTGCCCCACAAACACAACACAAGAAGCGAGTGAGTGTATACCAAATATTTACTGAATTACATATAGCAGGAGGTTTACATGTGGGTATGCACAGGTGAAAAGGTACTAAGTGTCATATGAGACAAAGTGTTTGGGGTACCTATTAGTGTGACATGGGGCAGCTTGTAGCAGTCAGGGTTGCTCTCTGCCGTTGGGGGGGCAGTGGAGGCGGGGGCGGCAGGGGTGCCGGGAGTTGCCGGGGTAGCAGATGGGGCTGCAGTTCCCATCTCGGCCACCGGAGGACAGCGCTGCAGGAAGTGAGTCTCCACCAACTTAGAGAAGGCAGAGACCACCTCACTGTACTCCATACTACGACCCTCTACAGAGAGAGAGAAATCATGAGAGAAGGAGAAGAAAATATTGAATAATCATACATCTTGTAATCTCTCTCTCACACACCCTCCATGTTATGAGTGAGTCGGTCAGCTACAGTCTTGACGGTGTTGCTCATGGTCATGTGGCCTCGTTGTAGGACCTCCTCCACGATGAGTTCTCCTGTGTCTCCATACAGGGTCTTAGCTGTGTAGATGTACCGTGGGTACCGCAGAACCCTTAGAACCCGCTCACAACTGGCCCGGTACTCCACTGGGCTCCCGGGGCCTCGCCGGCCCGACCCGAACTCACAAGCACCGTGCTGTACCAACACACACAGAGACTTCTTCACCTGCAGAAGAGACAGGGTCACCACCTAGGTTGAACAATATTTTGTGTGTGTGTGTGTGTGTGTGTGCAGTACCAGGTCCAGTGGTGTGTTGGTCTCATTGGCGATGGTCCTGAGGTTCTGTGCCCCTCCTCTGAGCAGGTGAGTGCCTACCCTCTCCACTACCTCTCCAAAGTGCTCCTGTAGCAGCAGGCCACACAGCCGCACCTCCTGGGCAGTCATCTGCTGAGACAGGAGGAACAGGGGAACAGGCCAATAACACGTTGAGCACCAATTTTTTTGCATTATTACTGGGATCCCACCTTAGCTGACACTAACGACCGGTAACCAAATCACGGCTTTTTAACAACGTTTACTAACAACTTTAACTTTATAACTTAACTGCCATGCTCACAAACCTTTGCAAAACACCCTTTTCAGATCATGGAATGTGTTTTAGGAGAAACCTCGCAAAACAACTTCAGAATCCCAAACACATGCGATTGCCAGCGCCACAACACAACGAACTTCCGCCCTCACAGTTCGGCTTCTTTTCCCAAAGAGTTGCGCATTGCATGAAGGGATGTTGGCGGACTGCCCTCTTTGGCATGCAGGAGGACCGACGTCACTGTTTGTGCTATTCTGGGGAAGATGGCGGAGGCTGCGGCGGTTCCCCCGCATAGGTTCTTCTGTCATTGTTGTAAGGGAGAAGTAAGCCCCAAACTCCCGGTAAGTCAGTCGTTACACCGTGTCTCGAGCATGGCTTTTCAGTGCAGGTCTTGTTCTTTTCCGTCGGTTGACAACCGAACCTGAGTCCAGAAAATAGCAGCAGTTGTTTAACTAGCTAGCTGTTAACTGTAGACGGCTAGCCAGTAGGGCCCACGGCACTTGCTCTAGCTAGCAAACAATGTTGATGTTTGTTGTTGCTAGCTCGCTTTAACAATGTTTAACAAAGACATTGCGTAATTGTTAAATATGCAGATGGCTTGGTTGAATAACCGTACCTGTAGTTACTGAGTAACTGGTGTTATTTGGTGTAATGTTAACCTTATTCGAGGTGGGTTTTCCTGAAATCCTCGAGGTAACGTTAGTTATGTAGCTATCTGGAAATCTGGTGGATATTTCAACGTAATTCGACCAGTCTGGCTACTCATTGGCCTACAAAAGCAGAAGGAATACGGGGGTTTCCTTGGCCTGGGGGGCGTTCAGCAGGACACAGCGGTTTGGAACGTTCAGATATACATTTTTATGTAGAACAAGAAATCAAGTAGGCTCTATTTACGGCATTCTATCTTCAACGTTCGTGAACGTTTGGCAACTGAATGTGGCACAGTTCAGTTTCACAATCAAGTAAAATGTAGAAAGACAATGCAAAATATTTTGACTGCTTGACCCTAATTATTTACCTATATTAATCTGTATTGACTGCGTTCATTCTAGAAGAGAAGTTATGACACTTTCTGTTTTACATTTAGCTAGCTAGTCGTGTAGCTATGTTTGTTATTGACTCGCAGTCGCTGTCTGTCAGTCAGTGTGTCAGTAAGTCACTCTGTCTGCTTGTCTAAACCAGCGTTAGCTAGGATACATCTGTTTAGGTTACTACTGGTCTATGAGAGGCAGGCTGGTAATCCCCTGTTTATTCCCATCCTGCCATTGAAGCTACATCTGTGAGGAGGATGAAGTAGGCCTAGACACTGACCTAAGGACAGTTTTGTGATTTCCCTCTTATTGGGGAAATAGTACTGGGGTGTGGGGGATGCCCGGGGGGGCCAGGACCGAGTTTGCGAAACCCTGATCCTGATCTAGCCTACCCACAGGCTAAATCTGCCTGCTGGTCTCACTGTCTCACACTCTGTCTCTCTGTGCTGCTGAGGCATGTTTCAGCTATGCCCACTCACTGACTGCATATACCCAGTTGATCTGTCTAACACCTCCCCAAGATAACCACCGAAAGAGAGAGGGAGAGTGCCTCAAACATACAAGCAGACCCCTGTGCTTGTCTGTCGGAAGCTTTCTCCTTTCAGGCACAGTATCTGTATGTTTTGACCAGTCAGCAAGATGACAATGGCAGAGGCATAGCCTTCACACAATATTGCATAACAGCAATACAGGTTTTGCACAATTTTGGAATGAGGTTCACTTCAAGTTCAAGTGTCCTTTTGTTTTGTTGAATAAAGCACATGTCTTTGTCGTAGGCCTAATCCCATTGTGAGTGAAACTCAACACTGGTGCCAGGGAAGAATACTTCTTGATGACAACTTCCACTTTACATGTTGTATGTTCCTGCTTAAAGCTATGTTCAAATAGGCTATATCCTGACTCTGCCACAGATCTCTACTAGACATTTCCTCATTCTACAGACAGAAACCCCTGCATAGCCGCCTCATCAGCCCTGAATGAAACACTGTCTGACTCATGTACTCTCTAACTGAGGGTGTGGTGTTGTGTGTTTTTGCAGGAGTACATCTGTCCCAGGTGTGAGTCTGGCTTTATAGAGGAGGTAACAGAAGACTCCAGGTGAGAATCTCTTGTTTCTTATGTCTGTAGTTTTAATTAATCTACCACATATAGGCTAGGCAGAGTGAAGAATGAGTGTGTGTAGATGTTACTAATGCTGTGTTCTGCCTCCTTTGTGCTGTTTCCCTCAGTCTGCTAGAGGGTGGTGCTAACGGGACAGATGACACAGCCACACAGTTTGCAGAGGTTTGAGATGCACTGTGGCCTAGGGGGTACAGGGGTGGGGGGTGAGGTGAGGTGGGATGCAAATGTCTTCTGTGATCTCATCTCTACTAAATTAGCCTTTGTGATCCCATCTTACTTTTACATCCTTTCTCTATCTCTCTCTCTCTCTCCCTTCCACCGTCCCTCTCCATTCCCCCTCCTCCCACCCTCCCTGTTTTCACCCTCACCCCTCATCTCTCTCTCAGCAGCTGTGGCACCTGTTGTTTGTAGAGAGGCCTTTCACAGTGGATGGTGGCAGTCCAGACTCAGAGTCCCGGGTCCCTGGTGGAGGGGTTGGGGTAGGAGCAGGGGGGTTAGGTCTGGGGGGCCTGGGAGGGCTGGGGGGTCTGGGAGGGCTGGGAGGCCTAGGAGGGGGTCCTATCGGAGGGTCAGTCCCTGCTGGGCTAGGGGGACCCCTGGGGGGTCCTCTGGGAGGGGGGGAACACTGGGGGCCCGGTCGCCCCCCTCGCCTGCACAGTCAGAGGAGGTACCGCTCCAGAGGGAGCAGCAGACCTGACCGCTCGCCTGCCGTAGAGGGGTGAGACTCCTCTCCTTACCATGCCATGTTTATATTCTTATTGGTGTTTCCATCAGTCAACATTGGATTTGCAGGATCTAAATGGGTCTTTTTAGTTTTCAATGTTGTACTGATCTCATTCCTGACTGATGTGTGTGCCTTCTCTCTCTGTAGGATAGTACAACAGTTTCTGGCTGGTCTATTTGCCAACTCTGGAGTTCCTGGCTCACCTCCCCTCTCATGGTAAGAACCATCTTCTTACTGCCATGTAAGCAGTGGTTATACATTATCTCTTGTGGATTCCTTACAAATAGTGAGGTGGATCAACATTAATATTTGAATGTTACCTGACTTGTTATGGTTGTGCCTCAGCCAGCACCCCTGGGGACCCTGTCATTTAAACCTAGCCTAAATCAGAACAAATATTGTTGCTGTTCATTATGTGTGAAACATAGGATAGTTACTGAATGTTTCATCTTTACCTGTAATTTGCCGCCTGTGTGTGTGTTAGGACGGGGATGCTACACTCTAACCCAGGGGACTATGCTTGGGGACAGGGGGGACTGGACGCAGTCATCACACAGGTACGCACACACAAACCCCATTCACATTATTTATGTATGGCCACTAACCAACTATGACTTCATACTACGTAGTATTCTATATGGATGTTGGTAGACCCAGAATCCTTATGAAGCTAATGAAAGTTTAGCAGTTCTCTTGTTACTTTCTTTATCTCTTCCTCTTTTCCAGGATGTTTCTGATGCTTTTACTCTTTTATTGTGTCATGCTAGGCTAGCACAAAGTTCACCGTACAAAGGTGAATTGTAAAGCTGTTCTCTTACAGTTCCTGCAGCAACCATTTTGATGTATCTTCTCTGTCTACCTTCATTTGTGTAGTTGTTAGGTCAGTTTGAGAACACGGGCCCTCCTCCTGCAGAGAAAGAGAAGATCTCCTCCATCCCTACAGTCAACGTGTCTCAGGATCAAGCAGGTCAGTCCTTTGCCTCCTCTCCTGCTCCTCCAGTCTCTCCATAGTGCCGTGGCCTATATAGAAGTCAGTGTATAGCTGTGCTGCTGACAGCTGACTCATTGGGGTAAATGAGGACTCCTATCTCTAGCTGCTGTCTCCTGTCCTCTCTGTCCTTGACTTTCTCTTTCACTCTCACACATACATACATCCTTCCTCTCTCTCTCTCTCCCTCTCTCTCTCTCCGTCTGCCTATCTCTGTCTCTCACACATACACATCCTTCCTCTCTCTCTCTCTGTCTCTCTCTCTGCCTCTCTCTGTCTCTCTCTGTCTGCCTCTGTCTCACACATACACATCCTTCCTCTCTCTCTCTCGGCCTCTCTCTGTCTCTCTGTCTGCCTCTGTCTCACACATACACATCCTTCCTCTCTCTCTCTCTGCCTCTCTGTCTGCCTCTGTCTCTCTGTCTGCCTCTGTCTCACACATACACATCCTTCCTCTCTCTCTCTCTGCCTCTCTCTGTCTCTCTGTCTGCCTCTGTCTCACACATACACATCCTTCCTCTCTCTCTCTCTGCCTCTCTCTGTCTCTCTGTCTGCCTCTGTCTCACACATACACACCCTTCCTCTCTCTCTCTCTGCCTCTCTCTGTCTCTCTGTCTGCCTCTGTCTCTCTGTCTGCCTCTGTCTCACACATACACATCCTTCCTCTCTCTGTCTCCCTGTCTGTCTCGTTCTCTGTCTGTCTGTCTCTGTCAGTCTCCCCCTCTGGCCCAGGGCCCACATAGCTGTTGTCTCTCTGTCTCTTGTCATTAACAGAGAGCTACTTGTTACTCTTAAATCATCTCAACCAGCCACTCAGGAATTTGGCATCAGACAGATGCTATGCTTCAGTTATTTTAATGACTGATCAAATGTAACCTCTGCTTCATCATCCCTTCAGTCTTCCCATCTCTATTCCTCTTTCTAGCTCTCTTTCTCTTTCTCCCATTCTCTGTATACTGTAATATGGAGTATTGTTCCTGCGTGTAAGATACAGTATGATCATTTATAACAGGAATGTAATACTAGCTAATAACAAAGGGGTGTATCTGTCTCTCTCCAGACTGCAAAATGGAGTGTCCGGTGTGTAAGGAGGACTTTGCAGTGGGAGAGCCCGTCAGACAACTACCTTGCAACCACTTCTTCCACTCAGACTGTATAGTACCCTGGCTGGAAATGGTGAGGAGGGAGGGAGGAATGAACAAACAAATGAATGGGGTAATATTTAGTAAGAGGAATGATTTGAAGAAGTTTAACTGATTTTCTCCACCCCCCTCTCTCTCTCTCTCTGCAGCATGATACGTGTCCTGTGTGTAGGAAGGGGTTGAATGGAGAAGACCGCAACACCCAGAACCCCCCAGAATCCCCCTCTCTAAACACGGACCCCCGCACACAGGAGAGATGGTCCTTCTGAAATACCCCTCCTCTGACCTTTTAATCATCTGTCCTTCATCCCTTCTCTCTACGAACTGCTGCACACAGGAGAGAAGGACTTTCTGAAGGATATACCTCCATCTCTCTGCCTCATTCCTCTCATCCCTTCATCTCACTCCTCCTTTCTGAATCATCTCATCTACAGTCATAAGATGGTCATCAGTATGGCTCTTCCTGTCTCATTGCCCTTGGAACCATGTTCACACACACACACACACACACACACACACACAAGTCATGATTCGTTAGAAACACAGTACACACACGTCATGATCTTTAGCTGTCCTCTGCCTAATCATGACCAAGTACTTGCCTTTACCCTGCTTCAAACATCAACCCCATCTAGTTTTTTCTACTCTTTTCTCGCTATTCCTCTTTTTCCATCCTTCTGAAAAGCACTGCTGTAATACACTGTTGTCTCTCCCTACCTCTCTACTCCTGGGATGTATCTCAATAGTCTAGAGTGGCTTCCTCTCCTCATCTCCTTAACATCAACTGCACTGAACATGGTGGATGCTCACCAGGATATTTGGTTTTGCCGTTCTAGCTCTCACATCAGTGCAGAAAGGAGACGAGGAGGGGACATCACTTCCGACTATTGAGATGGGCCCCTCCACAATCTACTCTCTCTCTTTCGCCGTCATTCTGGTGTATATATTACAAACAGACTGCATCGCTCTGTCATTTTACTCCTCCGTTGATGAGTTTTGTCTTTTGTTTCACATTTCTATCACTATTTTTTTAATGTAAATACTTTTAGTCCAACAACTTCTGGTTTGAAAGGAAGAAAACAAAAAAGCATATTGAGAATGGAGACTAATGTGAATCCCTGGGTATTAAAGTCTGTGTATATTATTATATATATGATAACGTGTATGATGTATTAATAATTCCAAAAAATATTAAAAACCAGTAACATTGGTCATGATCGGATATGTCTGTCACTAAGAAACCCAAGTGTGAAGACTTAATAGAGAGATGAACATCAGAACCAAATCATTTATTCAAAATTAAAAGGCAAATAGTTTAAACTGCATTAATACATTCTGTACATTATTACTTTACATCATTATCTCTTTATAAACCGTGTTAACGCGATAATGTTAACACCGCTATTAACCCGATTTTAGTTTAGAAACAGTTGTTAGCAGAGAGGTGTAATGGTCAGACCTTCTCAAGCAGCAGCGGTGTCTGATCATAGCGGTGCACCTGGCCCTGGTTTGATCACATGCTATATTCACACATCATTTGAGAGCTTTTCCCAGAGTGATAAAGATCAGTGCAGATAGTCACGGCATAATAGGAACACAACATATTTGGCTGTATTGGCTAAACCACACACACATTTTAAGCTCTGATCAAAGAAATGACAGAGAGCACAATGCTGCAGGGTTCTCTATTAGATATGCTGTATACAGTCAGGAACAGTATGAGGAGGCAGCACATAGGGCTTTGGATGGTGGTGGGAGTCGAGTGTGTAGTGTTGGAAATGTAGCAGACCTGGTAGGTGATGGGTAGTGAGGGATAATGTAGGTGATAGGTAGTGAGGGATAATGTTGCAGACAGATGAGAAACAAGACTGATAATGCTTGATCGTTGGCCATTTTGGAACTAGCAAGTGCAGCACAGGGGTAATGCCGACTTTGACAATGCTTTGGACCTGGCAGTAATGGTGTGTGATCAGTGTGTGTTCCATTCCAGTGTGGTCAGAGTGTGTGTTTGTCTGTATATGTGTGTTCCAAGCAAGTGTGATCAGCGTGTGTTCCAAGCAACTGTGAGCAGGGAGTGGGCCGGAGCACTGGAGGAGATGAAACCCACTGCAGGATCCCACACCTCAAACTGGACCTCTGACGACGACCTACAACACACACACAGTCTCAAGGTAACACACATGCAAACACACAAATGTCAAGTGTTAACACACACACACTTTCACCCACCTGTTGAGCATGGTAAGCACCACTGATCCATCTGGCCTGATGAAGACGGAGCTTTCCAGTTTTGTTTCCTGACTGAAGGACACGCCCACTCTCTGAGACCCCTCCCACAGGAACTTACTGTGGAGCAGAGTTCATTTACTTGTATTATATTTACTTATCAAAACACATACAGATCAGTGATTACTTCAAGTAAGTTAGGAAAGAAGGGTTAATTTTAATAAAGTATTGGTACAGGGCGTCAGACCTGCCCAGGTGGGACAGTGAAGTACCTGAAGTGAGCCATGCTATACAACAGTGTTTCCCAACTCCAGTTCTTCAGTACCCCCAACAGCACACATTTTTATTGTACACCTGGACAAGTACACCTGATTCAGCTTGTCAACTAACCATCAAGAGTTTGTCTGGGGCTACAACAACAATGTGTGCTGGGGGTACTAGAGGACTGGAGTTGGGAAACACTGCAATAGAAGGTGGGACAGTACAGTACCTGAAGTGGGCCATGCTATATAAGGAGGGACAGTACAGTACCTGAAGTGGGCCATGCTATATAAGGAGGGACAGTACAGTACCTGAAGTGGGCCATGCTATATAAGGAGGGACAGTACAGTACCTGAAGTGGGCCATGCTATATAAGGTGGGACAGTACAGTACCTGAAGTGGGCCATGCTATATAAGGAGGGACAGTACAGTACCTGAAGTGGGCCATGCTATATAAGGTGGGACAGTACAGTACCTGAAGTGGGCCATGCTATATAAGGAGGGACAGTACAGTATCTGAAGTGGGCCTTGCTATATAAGGAGGGACAGTACAGTATCTGAAGTGGGCCATACTATATAAGGTGGGACAGTACAGTACCTGAAGTGGGCCATACTATATAAGGTGGGACAGTACAGTACCTGAAGTGGGCCATACTATATAAGGTGGGACAGTACAGTACCTGAAGTGGGCCATACTATATAAGGTGGGACAGTACAGTACCTGAAGTGGGCCATGCTATATAAGGAGGGACAGTACAGTACCTGAAGTGGGCCATGCTATATAAGGAGGGACAGTACAGTACCTGAAGTGGGCCATACTATATAAGGAGGGACAGTACAGTACCTGAAGTGGGCCATGCTATATAAGGAGGGACAGTACAGTACCTGAAGTGGGCCATGCTATATAAGGAGGGACAGTACAGTACCTGAAGTGGGCCATGCTATATAAGGTGGGACAGTACAGTACCTGAAGTGGGCCATGCTATATAAGGAGGGACAGTACAGTACCTGAAGTGGGCCATGCTATATAAGGAGGGACAGTACAGTACCTGAAGTGGGCCATACTATATAAGGTGGGACAGTACAGTACCTGAAGTGGGCCATGCTATATAAGGTGGGACAGTACAGTACCTGAAGTGGGCCATACTATATAAGGTGGGACAGTACAGTACCTGAAGTGGGCCATGCTATATAAGGTGGGACAGTACAGTACCTGAAGTGGGCCATGCTATATAAGGAGGGACAGTACAGTACCTGAAGTGGGCCATGCTATATAAGGTGGGACAGTACAGTACCTGAAGTGGGCCATGCTATATAAGGTGGGACAGTACAGTACCTGAAGTGGGCCATACTATATAAGGTGGGACAGTACAGTACCTGAAGTGGGCCATGCTATATAAGGTGGGACAGTACAGTACCTGAAGTGGGCCATGCTATATAAGGAGGGACAGTACAGTACCTGAAGTGGGCCATACTATATAAGGAGGGACAGTACAGTACCTGAAGTGGGCCATGCTATATAAGGAGGGACAGTACAGTACCTGAAGTGGGCCATGCTATATAAGGAGGGACAGTACAGTACCTGAAGTGGGCCATACTATATAAGGTGGGACAGTACAGTACCTGAAGTGGGCCATGCTATATAAGGTGGGACAGTACAGTACCTGAAGTGGGCCATACTATATAAGGTGGGACAGTACAGTACCTGAAGTGGGCCATGCTATATAAGGTGGGACAGTACAGTACCTGAAGTGGGCCATGCTATATAAGGAGGGACAGTACAGTACCTGAAGTGGGCCATACTATATAAGGTGGGACAGTACAGTACCTGAAGTGGGCCATGCTATATAAGGTGGGACAGTACAGTACCTGAAGTGGGCCATGCTATATAAGGAGGGACAGTACAGTACCTGAAGTGGGCCATACTATATAAGGAGGGACAGTACAGTACCTGAAGTGGGCCATGCTATATAAGGTGGGACAGTACAGTATCTGAAGTGGGCCATGCTATATAAGGTGGGACAGTACAGTACCTGAAGTGGGCCATGCTATATAAGGTGGGACAGTACAGTACCTGAAGTGGGCCATGCTATATAAGGTGGGACAATACAGTACCTGAAGTGGGCCTTGCTATAGAAGGTGGGACAGTACAGTACCTGACGTGGGCCATGCTATAGAAGGTGGGACAGTACAGTACCTGAAGTGGGCCATGCTATATAAGGTGGGACAGTACAGTACCTGACGTGGGCCTTGCTATAGAAGGTGGGACAGTACAGTACCTGACGTGGGCCATGCTATAGAAGGTGGGACAGTACAGTACCTGAAGTGGGCCATGCTATAGAAGGTGGGACAGTACAGTACCTGAAGTGGGCCATGCTATAGAAGGTGGGCTGTTTGTAGAAGATGTCTCGGCTGTGGTCCACGATAATGGGGCTGTCCACAAAGTTCTTCACCCAGTTGGGCCCTCCTCCTTGGTCCAGAGCCAGGTTCCAGTCTGTCCAGCCCACCACATAGTGGTTCAGGTCCTACAGCCGACGAGAAGACAGGGAGAGTAGCAAGAGGAAGAAAGTGACTCATTCACTGTCTAGTTTGTGTTGTTGTGTTACCTGACATTGCATCAGCATAAACAATCCCTGTGATTCTCAGGAGAGTAACTGTTCCAATGCTAAATGAATGGAGAGGGAACAGGTAAGAGAGTCCTGTTTCAGTCCTGCAGAGTATTCAGAGAGAGAAAGACAAAAGAGAGAGAGAGAGAGACAAGAGAGGGAGGCATGGATAAACCGAGAGCACCATTCTAGCTTGTCCCCTAGGGCAACATAACAGAGCAGCAGTTGGAGCTGTAGAGTTCAGTATGAATGTGTTGAAGCAACACTGCAGGATCTGGCACAGAACTGACTTCATTAGGACTGAACAAAGAACAAGGAGACAAAAACAGACAGGGCTCACAGACACACCTTCAATTCATCAGTTTGCCCCTGTAACATTTCACAACCAGTACCTGAGCTACTAGATCATACACAGGAATCTGAAAAAACATTATGAGGTCACTCTCAACTTGTTTTTGTCTGATGTCATGCTGACCTGTTCAATGACTTGCTACAGTAACACCTTCACTTGCACATGTACACCTGTATGATGTCATTCTCACCCGTTAGCCATACGACTTAGAAAGAGTACGTGTTGACGATCCTCATTCTTAGTCATATGACTATCTTACCTGTATGATGCTGTGTGCGTACTGCTCAGCCCTCTCCCAGCTGCCCAGCCGGACCCCTCTGTCTGTGGGGCTCCAGCCAGCGCAGGCCTCCGTGCCAAACAGGTAGTACTCTGGGTACAGGTGGTGGGTAGTGCCC
This sequence comes from Coregonus clupeaformis, assembly GCF_020615455.1. Classification (NCBI taxonomy): domain Eukaryota; kingdom Metazoa; phylum Chordata; class Actinopteri; order Salmoniformes; family Salmonidae; genus Coregonus; species Coregonus clupeaformis. Next base: position 320,383 of record NW_025533796.1, on the reverse strand, counting down.
AGGGAGAGCTCTGCAGGCACCAGGGTGTCCAGGTACCAGTGGACTCCAACACCATGGATATACCTGCCAGCACGCACATCACTGAGGACCTGGGGGGAGGAGGAGCATACTTTAATATTGTCAAAATGTACGTTTTCAACATTTCACTATTTCTTTAGGGACTTCTCCCCTTTTCTCATGCATCCGTCTTTCATTGACTCTCTCTACTCTCTGTCCTTGACCCTACCTTATTCCATCCTTTCCTCCCTCCCTCCCAGCCTATCCCGGTTATTTTCTTCTTTCAAAGTTCCTCCCTCTCTCTCACCACTTTAGCCCAGTGTGGCAGTAGCAGTCTGTTGTCGTCCAGGATGAGGAGGTGTGTGTGGGGGTGTGTGGACGTGTGCAGGGCGGGGCCAAGGTCCAGGCCCACCCAATCCCTCTGCTCCTCTGCTGTGAAGCCCAGAGCCTGGAAACTGGAGCAGGGAAAACAGATTACTGTTATAATATAATATAATATATGCCATTTAGCAGACGCTTTTATCCAAAGCGACTTAGTCATGGGTGCATACATTTTACATATCTGGGTGGTTCTGGGAATCGAACCCACTACCCTGGCGTTACAAGCGCCATACTCTACCAACTGAGCTAAAAGAACCTGTAACATGTACTTACTCTATAACTAACTTCATAACCAGAATGCAATAACTAACTAAATATCACTTTTTCCTGTTGTCAATGATGTACAGTGAGGAAAAAGTATTTGATCCCCTGCTGATTTTGTACATTTGCCCACTGACAAAGAAATTATCAGTCTATAATTTTAATGGTAGGTTTATTTGAACAGTGGGAGACAGAATAACAACAAATAAATCCAGAAAAACGCATGTCAAAAATGTTGTAAATTGATTTGCATTTTAATGAGGGAAATAAGTATTTGACCACCTCTCAATCAGAAAGATTTCTGGCTCCCAGGTGTCTTTTATACAGGTAACGAGCTGAGATTAGGAGCACACTCTTAAAGGGAGTGCTCCTAATCTCAGCTTGTTACCTGTATAAAAGACACCTCTCCACAGAAGCAATCAATCAATCAATCAGATTCCAAACTCTCCACCATGGCCAAGACCAAAGAGCTCTCCTAGGATGTCAGGGACAAGATTGTAGACCAACACAAGGCTGGAATGGGCTACAAGACCATCGCCAAGCAGCTTGGTGAGAAGGTGACAACAGTTGGTACGATTATTCGCAAATGGAAGAAACACAAAAGAACTGTCAATCTCCCTCGGCCTGGGGCTCCATGCAAGATCTCACCTTGTGGAGTTGCAATGATCATGAGAACGGTGAGGAATCAGCCCAGAACTACAAGGGAGGATCTTGTCAATGATCTCAAGGCAGCTGGGACCATAGTCACCAAGAAAACAATTGGTAACACACTACGCCGTGAAGGACTGAAATCCTGCAGCGCCCGCAAGGTCCCCCTGCTCAAGAAAGCACATATACAGGCCCGTCTGATGTTTGCCAATGAACATCTGAATGATTCAGTAGAGAACTGGGTGAAAGTGTTGTGGTCAGATGAGACCAAAATCGAGCTCTTTGGCATCAACTCAACTCGCCGTGTTTGGAGGAGGAGGAATGCTGCCTATGACCCCAAGAACACCATCCCCACCGTCAAACATAGAGGTGGAAACATTATGCTTTGGGGGTGTTTTTCTGGTAAGGGGACAGGACAACTTCACCGCATCACAGGGACGATGGACGTGGCCATGTACAGTCAAATCTTGGGTGAGAACCTCCTTCCCTCAACCAGGGCATTGAAAATGGGTCGTGGATGGGTATTCCAGCATGACAATGACCCAAAACACACGGCAAAGGCAACAAAGGAGTGGCTCAAGAATAAGCACATTAAGGTCCTGGAGTGGCCTAGCCAGTCTCCAGACCTTAATCCCATAGAAAATCTGTGGAGGGAGCTGAAGGTTCGAGTTGCCAAACGACAGCCTCGAAACCTTAATGACTTGGAGAAGATCTGCAAAGAGGAGTGGGACAAAATCCCTCCTGAGATGTGTGCAAACCTGGTGGCCAACTACAAGAAACATTTGACCTCTGTGATTGCCAACAAGGGTTTTGCCACCAAGTACTAAGTCATGTTTTGCAGAGGGGTCAAATCCTTATTTCCCTCATTAAAATGCAAATCAATTTATAAAATTTTTGACATGCGTTTTTCTGGATTTTTTTGTTGTTATTCTGTCTCTCACTGTTCAAATAAACCTACCATTAAAATTATAGACTGATCATGTCTTTTTCAGTGGGCAAAACGTACAAAATCAGCAGGGGATCAAATACTTTTTTCCCTCACTGTACCTGCCTTACCTACACATGTAATATAAAGTGAGATGTGACCTGTAGTTGATCATCCGTCCAGCAGAGGGTTCGTTGCCTGTGGTCATGGCCCAGAACGACAGGTTGTATTTGGCATACTCCTCCAGGAACCTAATGGAGAGGAAGGATAATGAATACTCAGAGAGTCAAATTCCTCTGTAAGGCTCCATGTGCCCATGTCTTTGTGTGTAAACTGTATGTTACCCAACATAGTATTTAGCCCAGGTTTAGGTGTGTATACTGTATGATACCTGACATAGTATTTAGTCCAGGTTTAGGTGTGTATACTGTATGATACCTGACATAGTATTTAGTCCAGGTTTAGGTGTGTATACTGTATGATACCTGACATAGTATTTAGTCCAGGTTTAGGTGTGTATACTGTATGATACCTGACATAGTATTTAGCCCAGGTTTAGGTGTGTATACTGTATGATACCTGACATAGTATTTAGTCCAGGTTTAGGTGTGTATACTGTATGATACCTGACATAGTATTTAGTCCAGGTTTAGGTGTGTATACTGTATGATACCTGACATAGTATTTAGCCCAGGTTTAGGTGTGTATACTGTATGATACCTGACATAGTATTTAGCCCAGGTTTAGGTGTGTATACTGTATGTTACCTGACATAGTATTTAGCCCAGGTCTTGTGCTCCTTGCCCCCAGGCTGGCCCTTCAGAGAGCCCTTGCCAGTAAGAGCACCGTTGGTCTTCAACCATGCGGGGGCGCTCCAGGCACTGGCCAGCAGAGACAGTGGGCGGGGCGACAGGGTCTGGGCTCGCTGCAGCAGGGGGATCTGGGATTGGACCAACAACAGGGAAGTGGTGTTGTGAGTACATACATCCCTGTTCATCCATGACTGCGTGGCCACGCACGACTCCAACTCAATCATCAAGTTTGCTGACGACACGACAGTGTTAGGCCTGATTACCAACAACGACAAAACAGCCTACAGGACGGAGGTTCGAGCCCTGGCGGAGTGGTGCCAGGAAAATAACCTCTCCCTAATGTTAACAAAATGAAGGAGCTTATCGTGGACTACAGGAGACAGAAGAGGGAGCACATCCTCATCAACAGGCCATCAAAAGCTTCAAGTTTCTTGGCGTGCACATTACTGAGGACCTAAAATGGTCTCGCCACACCGACATTGTGGTGAAGGTGCAACAGTGCCTCTACAACCTCAGGCGGCTGAAGAAATTCGACCCCTAAGACCCTCAAGAATTTCTACAGATGCACCATTGAGAGTATTCTGTCGGGCTGCATCACAGCCTGGTACGGCAACTGCTCCGCCCTCAGCTGCATGGCTCCCCAGAGGGTGGTGCAGACTGCCCTCCAGGACTATTGCACCCGGTGTCAAAGGAAGGCCAAGATGATCATTAAGGACCTCAGTCACCCGAGCCAGGGCCTGCTCACTCTGCTACCGTCCGACATACAAAGACATTACAGGTGCATCAAAGCCAAGACTGAGAGACAAAAAAACAGCTTCTATTACCAGGTCATCAGACTGTTGAACAGCTTCTAATACCAGGCCATCAGACTGTTGAACAGCTTCTATCACCAGGCCAACAGACTGTTGAACAGCTTCTATCACCAGGCCAACAGACTGTTGAACAGCTTCTATCACCAGGCCAACAGACTGTTGAACAGCTTCTATCACCAGGCCAACAGACTGTTGAACAGCTTCTATCACCAGGCCATCAGACTGTTGAACAGCTTCTATCACCAGGCCATCAGACTGTTGAACAGCTTCTATCACCAGGCCATCAGACTGTTGAACAGCTTCTATCACCAGGCCATCAGACTGTTGAACAGCTTCTATCACCAGGCCATCAGACTGTTGAACAGCTTCTATCACCAGGCCATCAGACTGTTGAACAGCTTCTATCACCAGGCCATCAGACTGTTGAACAGCTTCTATCACCAGGCCATCAGACTGTTGAACAGCTTCTATCACCAGGCCATCAGACTATTCAACAGCTTCTATCACCAGGCCATCAGACTGTTGAACATAACTAGCTGTCTACAAGGTGATGCACACTCACTCACACAAGACACACACACAAGCTATCACACACCTCACGAACATACACGCAAACACACAACGCTGCTGTCCCATGTTATAGAGACATTGAACCAATAGTCACTTCCCGTTTCACACTGTGTATTTAAATACTGTATCCCTAACATAACTTATTCTAATATTTCTACTACTGTACATTGTATTTTAGTTACACTGTTTCAACACGCCGCATATTTATTTACAGTGCATTCGGAAAGTATTCAGACCCTTTCCCTTTTTCCGCATTTTGTTACGTTACAACCTTATTCTAAAATTGATTTTAAAAATGTTTTCCTCATTAACCTACACACAATACCCCATAATGACAAAGCGAAAACAGGCTTTTAGAATTTTTTACAAATTTATGAAAAATAAAAAACCAAAATACCTTATTTACATAAGTATTCAGACCCTTTGCTATGAGACTCGAAATTGAGCTCAAGTGCGTCCTGTTTCCATTGATCATCCTTGAGATGTTTTTACAACTTGATTGGAGTCCACCTATGGTAAAATCAATTGATTAGATATGATTTGGAAAGAGACACCTGTCTATATAAGGTCCCACAGTTGACAGTGCATGTCAGAGCAAAAACCAAGCCACAAGGTCGAAGGAATTGTCCGTAGAGCTCCGAGACAGGATTGTGTCGAGGCACAGATATCGGGAAGGGTACCAAAAAAATTCTGCAGTATTGAAGTTCGCCAAGAACACAGTGGCCTCCATTATTCTTAAAAGGAAGAAGTTTGGAACCACCAAGACTCTTCCTAGAGCTGGCCGCCCGGCCAAACTGAGCAATCGGGGGAGAAGGGCCTTGGTCAGGGAGGTGACCAAGAACTCGATGGTCACTCTGACAGAGTTCCTCTGTGGAGATGGAAGAACCTTCCAGAAGGACAACCATCTCTGCAGCACTCCACCAATCAGGCCTTTATGGTAGAGTGGCCAGACGGAAGCCACTCCTTAGTAAAAGGCACATGACAGCCCGCTTGGAGTTTGCCAAAAGGCACCAAAAGGATTCTCAGACCATGAGAAACAAGATTCGCTGGTCTGATGAAACCAAGACTGAACTCTTTAGCCTGAATGCCAAGCATCACGTCTGGAGGAAACCTGGCACCATCCCTACGGTGAATCATGGTGGTGGCAGCATCATGCTGTGGGGATATTTTTCAGCGGCAGGGACTGGGAGACTAGTCAGGATCGAGGGAAAGATGAACGGAGCAAAGTACAGAGAGATCCTTGATGAAAACCTGCTCCAGAGCACTCAGGACCTCAGACTGGGGCGAAGGTTCACCTTCCAACAGGACAATGACCCTAAGCACACAGCCAAGACAACGCAGGAGTGGCTTCGGGACAAGTCTCGGAATGTCCTTGAGTGGCCCAGCCAGAGCCCGGACTTGAACCTGATCAAACATCTCTGGAGAGACCTAAAAATAGCTGTGCAGCAACGCTCCCCATCCAACCTGACAGAGCTTGAGAGGATCTGCAGAGAAGAATGGGAGAAACTCCCCAAATACAGGTGTGCCAAGCTTGTAGCGTCATACACAAGAAGACTCTGCTGTAATCACTGCCAAAGGGGCTTCAACAAAGTACTGAGTAAAGGGTGTAAATGTGATATTTCAGTTTTGTATTTTTTATAACTTTGCAAAAATGTCTAAAAACCTGTTTTTACTTTGTTATTATGGGGCATTGTGTGTAGATTGAAGAGGAAAACAAACAATGTAATACATTTTAGAATAAGGCTGTAACATAATTTGTTTGGGGAAAACTACCAGTCAAAAGTTTGGACACACCTACTCATTCAATTTATTTTTACATTGTAGAATAATAATGAAGACATCAAAACTATGGAATAACGCATATGGAATCATGTAGTAACCAAAAAAGTGTTAAACAAATCTAAATATATTTTATATTTGAGATTCTTCAAATAGCCACCCTTTGCCTTGATGACAGCTTTGCACACTCTTGGCATTCTCTCAACCAGCTTCATGAGGTAGTCACCTGGAATGCAGGTGTGCCTTCTTAAAAGTTCATTTGTGGAATTTATTTCCTTCTTAATGCGTTTGAGCCAATCAGTTGTGTTGTGACAAGGTAGGGGGGGTATACAGAAGATAGCCCTATTTGGTAAAAGACCAAGTCCATATTATGGCAAGAACAGCTTAAATAAGCAAAGAGAAACAACAGTCCATCATTACTTTAAGACATGAAGGTCAGTCAACACGGAAAATTTCAAGAACTTTGAAAGTTTCTTCAAGTGCAGTCGCAAAAGCCATCAAGCGCTATGATGAAACTGGCTATCATGAGGACCGCCACAGGAATGGAAGACCCAGAGTTACCTCTGCTGCATTGGATACGTTCATTACCAGTCTCAGAAATTGCAGCCCAAATAAATGCTTCACAGAGTTCATGTCACAGACACATCAACATCAACTGTTCAGAGGGGGGACTGTGTGAATCAGGCCTTCATGGTCAAATTGCTGCAAAGAAACCACTACTAAAGGACACCAATAAGAAGAAGAGACCTGCTTGGGCCAAGAAACACAAGCAATGGACATTAGACCGGTGGAAATGTGTCCTTTGGTCTGGAGTCCAAATTGGAGATTTTTGGTTAGAACCACCGTGTCTTTGTGAGACACGATGTGGGTGAACGGATGATCTCTGCATGTGTAGTTCCCACTGTAAAGCATGGAGGAGGAGGTGTTATGGTGTGGGGGTGCTTTGCTGGTGACACTGTCTGTGATTTATTTAGAATTCAAGGCACACTTAACCAGCATGGCTACCACAGCATTCTGCAGCAATATGCCATCCCATCTGGTTTGTGCTTAGTGGGACTATCATTTGTTTTTCAACAGGACAATGACCCAACACACCTCCAGGCTATTTTACCAAGAAGGAGAGTGATGGAGTGCTGCATCAGATGACCTGGCCTCCACAATCCTCCGACCTCAACCCAATTGAGATGGTTTGGGATGAGTCGTACGGCATAGTGAAGGAAAAGCAGCCAACAAGTGCTCAGCATATGTGGGAACTCCTTTAAGACAGTTGTAAAAGCATTCCAGGTGAAGCTGGTTGACAGAATGCCAAGAGTGTGCAAAGTTGTCATTAAGGCAAAGGGTGGCTATTTGAAGAATCTCAAATATAAAATATATTTTGATTTGTTTAACACTTTTTTGGTTACTACATGATTCCATATGTGTTGTTTCATAGTTTTGATGTCTTCTATTATTCTACAATGTAGACAATAGTAAAAATAAAGAAAAACCCTTGAATGAGTAGGTGTGTCCAAACTTTTGACTAGTTCTGTGTATATATATATACTGGATTCTTGACATAGCTCACTCTAATATACACTACATGGCCAAAAGTATGTGAACATCTCATTCGAAAATCATGGGCATTAATATTGAGTTGGTCCCCCCTTTGCTGCTATAACAGCATCCACTCTTCTGGGAAGGCTTTCCACTAGTTGTTGAAACGTTGCTGCGGGGACTTGCTTCCATTCAGCCACAAGAGCATTAGTGAGGTCGGACACTGATGTTGGGGGCGATTAAGCCTGGCTCGCAGTCGGCGTTCCAATTAATCCCAAAGGTGTTCGATAGGGTTGAGGTCAGGGCTCTGTGCAGGCCAGTCAAGTTCTTCCACACCGATCTCGACAAAACATTTCTGTATAGACCTCGCTTTGTGCACAGGGGCATTGTCATGATGAAACAGGAAAGGGCCTTCCCCAAACTGTTGCCACAAAGTTGTAAGCACAGAATCGTCTACAATGTCATTGTATGCTTTATAGTTAAGAGTTGCCTTCACTGGAACTATGAAAAACAGCCCCAGACCACTATTCCTACTGCACCAAACTTTACAGTTGGCACTATGCATTCGGGCAGGTAGTGTTCTCCTGGCATCCGCCAAACCCAGATTTGTCCATCGGACTGCCAGATGGTGAAGCGTGATTCGTCACTCCGGAGAACACATTTCTACTGCTCCAGAGTCCAATGGCGGCATGCTTTACATCACTCCAGCCGATGCTTGGCATTGCACATGTTGATCTTAGGCTTGTGTGCGGCTGCTCGGCCATGGAAACCCATTTCATGAAACTCCTGACAAACAGTTCTTGATATGACGTTGCTTCCAGAGGCAGTTTCGAACTCGGTAGTGAGTGTTGAAACCGAGGACAGACAATTTTTAAGCACTAGGCGGTCCCGTTCTGTGAGCTTGTGTGGCCTACCACTTCGCAGCTGAGCTATTGTTGCTCCTAGATGTTTCCACTTCATAATAACATCACTTACAGTTGACCGGGGCAGCTCTAGCAGGGCAGAAATTTGACAAACTAACTCTTTGGAAAGGTGGCATCCTATGATGGTGCCACGTTGAAAGTCACTGAGCTCTTCAGTACGGGCCATTCTACTGTCAATGTTTGTCTATGGAGATTGCATGGTGGTGTGCTTGATTTTATTTGTATTTATTTTATTTCACCTTTATTTAACCAGGTAAGCCAATTGAGAACAAGTTCTCATTTACAAAATTTTTTACATTTACATTTTAGTCATTTAGCAGACGCTCTTATCCAGAGTGACTTACAGTTAGTGAGTGCATACATTTTTATACTGGCCCCCCGTGGGAATCGAACCCACAACCCTGGCGTTGCAAACGCCATGCTCTACCAACTGAGCTACATCCCCTGCCGGCCATTCCCTCCCCTACCCTGGACGACGCTGGGCCAATTGTGCGCCGCCCCATGGGTCTCCTGGTCGCGGCCGGCTACGACAGAGCCTGGATTCGAACCAGGATCTCTAGTGGCACAGCTAGCACTGCGATGCAGTGCCTTAGACCACTGCGCCACTGCGACCTGGCCAAGATAAAGCAAAGCAGTGCGATAAAAACAACAACACAGAGTTACATATGGGGTAAAACAAAACATAAAGTCAAAAATACAACAGAAAATATATATACAGTGTGTGCAAATGTAGCAAGTTATGGAGGTAAGGCAATAAATAGGCTATAGTGCAAAATAATTACAATTAGTATTAACACTGGAATGATAGATGTGCAAGAGATGATGTGCAAATAGAGATACTGGGGTGCAAAATAAATAACAATATAGGGATGAGGTAGTTGGGCGGGCTAATTTCAGATGGGCTGTGTACAGGTGCAGTGATCGGTAAGGTGCTCTGACCACTGATGCTTAAAGTTAGTGAGGGAGATAAGTGTCTCCAGCTTCAGAGATTTTTGCAATTTGTTTCAGTCATTGGCAGCAGAGAACTGGAAGGAATGGCGGCCAAGGGAGGTGTTGGCTTTGGGGATGACCAGTGAGATATACCTGCTGGAGCGCATACTACGGGTGGGTGTTGCTATGGTGACCAATGAGCTAAGATAAGGCAGGGATTTGCCTAGCAGTGATTTATAGATGGCCTGGAGCCAGTGGGTTTGGCGTTGAATATGTAGTGAGGACCAGCCAACAAGAGCGTACAGGTCACAGTGGTGGGTAGTATATGAGGCTTTGGAGACAAAACGGATGGCACTGTGATAGACTACATCCAATTTGCTGAGTAGAGTGTTGGAGGCTATTTTGTAAATGACATCGCCGAAGTCAAGGATCGGTAGGATAGTCAGTTTTACGAGGGCATGTTTGACAGCATGAGTGAAGGAGGCTTTGTTGCGAAATAGGAAGCCGATTCTAGATTTAACTTTGGATTGGAGATTCTTAATGTGAGTCTGGAAGGAGAGTTTACAGTCTAACCAGACACCTAGGTATTTGTAGTTGTCCACATACTCTAGGTCAGACCCGTCGAAAGTAGTGATTCTAGTCGGGTGGGCAGGTGCCAGCAGCGTTCGATTGAAGAGCATGCATTTAGTTTTACTAGTGTTTAAGAGCAGTTGGAGGTTACTGAAGGAGTGTTGTATGGCATTGAAGCTCGTTTGGAGGTTTGTTAACACAGTGTCCAATGAAGGGCCAGATGTATACAAAATGGTGTCGTCTGCGTAGAGGTGGATCTGAGAGTCACCAGCAGCAAGAGCGACATCATTGATATACACGGAGAAAAGAGTCGGCCCAAGAATTGAACCCTGTGGCACCCCCATAGAGAATGCCATAGGTCCAGACAACAGGCCCTCCGATTTGACACATTTAACTCTATCTGAGAAGTAGTTGGTGAACCAGGCGAGGCAGTCATTTGAGAAACCAAGGCTATTTAGTCTGCCAATAAGAATGCGGTGGTTGACAGAGTCGAAAGCCTTGGCCAGGTCGATGAAGACGGCTGCACAGTACTGTCTATTATCGATCGCGGTTATAATATCGTTTAGGACCTTGAGCGTGGCTGAAGTGCACCCATGACCAGCTCGGAAACCGGATTGCATAGCGGAGTAGGTACGGTGGGATTCGAAATGGTCGGTGATCTGTTTGTTAACTTGGCTTTCAAAAACTTTCGAAAGGTAACAGTTTGGATCTAGAGTGTCACCCCCTTTGAAGAGGGGGATGACCGCGGCAGCTTTCCAATCTCTGGGGATCTCAGACGTTACGAAAGAGAGGTTGAACAGGCTAGTAATAGGGGTTGCGACAATTTCGGCGGCTAGTTTTAGAAAGAAAGGGTCCAGATTGTCTAGCCCAGATGATTTGTAGGGGTCCAGCTTTTGCAGCTCTTTCAGAACATCAGCTGTCTGGATTTGTGTGAAGGAGAAGCGCGGGGGGGGCATGGGCAAGTTGCAGCGGAGGGTGCAGAGCTGGTGGCCGAGGTAGTGGTAGCCAGGTGGAAAGCATGGCCAGCCGTAGCAAAATGCTTGTTGAAATTCTTGATTATTGTAGATTTATCGGTAGTGATAGTGTTTCCTAGCCTCAGTACAGTGGGCAGCTGGGAGGAAGTGCTCTTATTCTCCATGGACTTTACAGTGTCCCAAAACTTTTGGGAGTTAGTGCTACAGGAGGAAATTACTTTTAAAGAACAACCAGGCATCCTCTACTTACGGAATGAGATCTATATCCATCCAGGATACCTGGGCCAGGTCAATTAGGAAGGCCTGCTCGCTGAAGTGTTTTAGGGAGCGTTTGACAGTGATGAGGGGTGGTCGTTTGACCGCGGACCCGTTACGGACGTAGGCAATAAGGCAGTGATCGCTGAGATCCTGGTTGAAGACAGCGGAGGTGTATTTAGAGGGTAAGTTAGTCAGGATGATATCTATGAGGGTACCCATGTTTACGGATTTAGGGTTGTACCTGGTAGGTTCGTTGATAATTTGTGTGCGATTGAGGGCATCTAGTTTAGATTGTAGGATGGCCTTGTTAAGCATATCCCAATTTAGGTCACCAAGCAGTACGAACTCTGAGGATAGATGGGGGGCAATCAATTCACATATGGTGTCCAGGGCACAGCTGGGGGCTGAGGGGGGTCTGTAGCAAGCGGCAACAGTGAGAGACTTATTTCTGGAAAGGTGGATTTTTAGAAGTAGAAGCTCAAACTGTTTGGGCACAGACCTGGATAGTATGATAGAGCTCTTCCGTCTATCTAGACGGAAAATGTTATAGTTGGGGATGGAAATGTCTGAATTTTTGGTGGCCTTCCTAAGCCAGGATTCAGACACTGCTAGAACATCAGGGTTGGCGGAGTGTGCTAACGCAGTGAATAACTCAAACTTAGGAAGGAGGCTTCTGATATTTACGTGCAGAAAACCAAGGCTTTTACGGTTACAGAAGTCAACAAATGATAGCTCCTGGGGAGTAGGAGTGATACTGTGGGCTGCAGGGCCTGGGTTAGCCTCTACATCACCAGAGGAACAGAGGAGGAGTAGAATAAGGATATGACTAAAGGCTTTAAGAACTGGCCTTCTAGTGCGTTGGGTACAGAGAATAAAGGGGGCAGATTTCCGGGCGTTGTAGAAAAGATTCAGGGCATTATGTACAGAAAAGGATATGGAAGGATATGAGTACAGTGGAGGTAAACCTAAGCGTTGGGTAACAATGAAAGAGATGGCATCACTGGAGGCACCAATTGAGCCGGTCTCGGCGTGTATGGGGGGTGGAACAAAGGAACTATTTGAGGCAGTTTGAGAGGGACTTGGGGTTCTACAGTGAAATTGTATAATAAGAACTAACCCAAACAGCAATAGGCAAGGCATATTGACATGGGAGAGAGGCATAAAGCAATCACAGGTGTTATTAGAGAGAGCTAAGACAACAACTGGTAATAGCGATAAAGTTTGGGCTGAGGCTAAACAGAATAAACAGGACAGGGTACCGTGTAAAGGAACAGTCCAGCAGGCATCAGCTGTGCAGCTGAGTGATCATAAGGTCCAGTGAACAGCAATATGTGCGTCCGAGAGCAGTTCAATTTGGTGCTTCAGCACAGCTAGCAGGAAGCACAGTTGTAGTTTGCGTGTGCTAGCGGGCCGGGGCTAGCAGATGGATCTTCGTGGTCGTCGCAACGGGAAGCCTGTTGAAACCACATCAGACGATTTCGTCGGCAAACCAGTCGTGTTGGATCGGCGGGGCTCAGTGTCAACACTAGGAGGTCCCGTCCGGTTGACAGAGAGGTAGATAGCCGGGAGATGGGCCTGAGGCTAGCTCAAGGCTAACTGGTGCTTGCTATGGGGCAATGGTAATTAGCCAACAACAGGTTGCAGCTAGCTGGTTGCGATGATCCAGCGCTAGGATCCAGTGATTCCGGCAGAAAGTCTGATATGCTCTGGGTCGATAGCACGCTGTGCAGACTGGCCGACGAATTGTCCAGGCTAGAGCTAGAGCTGGCTGGTGGATAGTGTAGGCCACGGACAATGGTGAAGACACTAACGTTGACTAATAGCAAGTAGCCATTCAGTTGCAGCTAGACTAGTTTCAGCTTAAGGTTCTTGATGAAAGTTATAAAGAAATAATAGAATCCTTTCCACGTTGGGTGAGGCGAGTTGCAGGAAAGTATATTTAGTTACCTGTCAGCAACAGGTGTGGCTGAAATTGCCAAATCCACTAATTTGAAGGGGTGTCCACATACTTCTGGCCATGTAGTGTATCTGTTGCTGTACATATCATTCTTAGTTTAGCTTGTGTCAATTCCCTCGGTGTACATACTGTACGGATTTCATTTTGATACTGCTACAGTGCTATTTAGGTTGTTAATTGGATTTGGCCGTTCTTGATTTCTTGCCTTTCTTTTTCTTTACATTTTAATTGTTTGACATCTGACTGCATTGTTAGGAGCTAGTAACATAAGCATTTCACTGCACCGCTATAACACCTGCTAAACTGTGTATGCGAACAATAAACTTTGATTTGATACGTTTACGATCTAACAAGTCAAAGGAGAGAAAGAGCTGAAAAAAGAGAGAGAGACGAAAGTAATGAGAGATAAACAGAGAGACTATCTAAACCACCTTCATGTTAGTGTCCTCTGGTGCTAAGGTAAAGTTGTCCAGGTTGTAGTCTCCAGGTGAGTCGGCGTAGGTGTACAGACGGGTTGAGAAGTCACAGCTGGCCATGGGCACCCGCACCACCCTGTACCCAATACCTGGGACACAAAACAACAGCAGGATACACACTTAACTCAGCCTTTTTTTACCAGGTTTGTCCCATTTGAGATAAAATGTCTTACTCAAGTGAGATAGGCAGGACTATTTTAGTAATTATGATTATAGCAATGGCCCTTACTGACCCCCTAACCCTGACCTCTCACCCTGAGCAGAGAAGTACTGTCGTAGTAGCTGGTCCTGTGTTCCTGGGGAGAGAGACAGGATGTTGATGGCAGCTGAGTCTGTCATGGCTCCTCCAAACCCTCTAATCCTCTGGTACTTCTGGTAGGGAACCACAGTCAGCCTGAGAACTGAGAGGGAGGGAAAGGAGGGAGAGAGAGAGGGACGGGAGACAGGGAGGGAGAGAGAGAGGGAGGAACGGAGGGAGGGAAGGAAGGAGAGAGAGAGTGGGTGGTCAGTACAAGTCCTGACGGGCAACAGTGTGTGCAGACTTTCGTCTTGTTTGTTTCCCACCCGTGGGCTAGTGGGGGTTGTTGTTTTCAGCCCAGGCTATTCTCACCTGCTCCAGTGCTGTTCTTCTGTACCTGTCCCTGTCCTCTCTGCAGCCTGCTGCCGGCCTTACTGCTGGTGAAGGACAGGAACTGACCCAGTGGAGGTAGTGTGTCCGACCCAATGCTGTCACAGCGGGTGGAGTTACACTCACACACCACCGAGCCATGGCCAAAGTTACGGGCCACACACTCATCACTGCCTGGGGAGAAAACACACACACACACACACACATAAGGGTTATAGAGGTTCGTTCATAAGGGAAATGAGGAGCCGCTGTGTTTTGAGGATAAATAACGAAAAGGGAAGCTATGGGTCTTGGGTCATCATCGTCAATAAATGACATGACTGACAGTGGGAAATATGCTGATTTAAACCATGCAGAGCTTAGTTCAGAAACATGTGTCATAAAGCTTTATGTATGTGTTATAAAGTAGTTATAAACATGGTCTTGGCTCGCACTACATTTAATTCGACTAGATCTACATTTAGTTTCCATGTGAAAGGGGCCATACAAAACATACTGTACCTCTGGATAGTGTTGCTACTCCAATGAACAAAGCGAGAAGAATGAGTGCTGTTGACAATGTCATGGTCATTCTATCTGTAGAGAATAACAACAACATGCTGACAGGTGCTGTAGCCTACTAGCCCCGGATCATGACTCTCAGTTCCATTACATTACACATACGGAGTAACGTTAGGCTCCTTTAGTCCATTAGCTAGTGCTGTCATTTTAATCCCCATCTGTAACATTCACTTTCACCAGTGCGCATCAGAGAGGTTCGTTCTTACCTAGTTTTTATCAGGATCTTTGACATGTCATAAAGTGCACGTCAAGTATTGAGTCGCATGTCCAACTCATCGATTTTCTCTGCTATATCCGGATTGTCCAAAGTTGTATGGACCTCGATAGTCATATGACAAGCGCACTGTGGTACGTCACTTCGATGTAAATAGTAGTTTACCGCTAGAGGTCGCCAGTGCCAAATACACAGGTTGGGATCATTGCCCACCATAGTAGTGTAACCAATGGGTAACGAGCCTGCAAGGCCACCGAAACTCACGTAGCTAGTTAACTAGCATAAACAGTTCAGGACTATACTTTCCCATGAAATAATCAAGTTGTGGTTTATTTTGATGAAAATAGTGCACGCCAACAGCCACCAACCCGGACCCAACCCACACAGGCGCTGCTCAAACTGACTGGCCCAGCGTTCCCCAGACAGCATCATCACATACAGCAACTAATTTGCATAACACTGTGATAGTAGGCTGAGAGACATTCAAATATGTACACACATTAGCAATAGAAATAGAATCCATGGATTATATTTTTATGACATTACCTTCTTAGACTGAAACACATAATTTAACTGGCTAAACATAAAACATTTATATATAATACACTGAGATATTGTACAGTGACCATACAGATAGAACAATAAGCTAGTGTGGATTAGTTATGAAAATCTTTGGTAACAATATACATTCAGAAAGCATTGAAAGTGTTCAAAACAAAACCCGCTTGCCAAGCGAGCTTCCTAACCGTTAATATATAGTTCAGTGCTCCTAACAGTTCTTTGGGGTCCACCCCCTGACCTTCTGCTGCAATTGACTCAGGTGCTTGACACTTTCTCTTGTAGGTGCACAGGACATCTCAGTGTTTACATCCATTTGTGTTGTATATGTCTCTGTGTCTTTGACTAGCTTTCAGTCCTGACAGTGTCCAGTTCCCTTTCAGTTGACACATCAACATCCCTTGGAGCCCACAGTTTAAAATTTTCCTCCACCATTCTCCTGAAGGGTAACCTAGGCAACACTGGTTGCTTTTTCCTCAGATCACCCTGTTTCCACCCAGTTTCCTATTGCGCTCTGAAACAACCCCAAAGTAAGGTTTGAGTATAAGTAAGGTTATGGTGTTCAATGGAATAATAAGGCCCATTCCACTGTACTACTTCATACAGCACATCTGACAGTTGAATTGTTTTGCAATCTTCTGGTAGTCACTAAGCCACACATTTATTATCCTCATACCTGGGGGTGTCATCTTTAGATCAAACACTGTGGCCCTCCAGGATCTCTCTCTCGCTCTAATCATGTCGACTATCTCCTAGCAAATCCTTTTCAAACTTTGCGTTATGAAGGAAATACAGAGATAAAACGTTTCTTGGTGCTCATCAGCCACTCAACATTAACATAAGGACATCCGCAAAAAAAATGACGCAAACTGGAATAGAAGATTCATCCAGAGTTGTTTGGATGGAAGCAGTGGCTAGCAGCTGAATTGAGGTAGCTAACGTTCGCTAGTTAGGACGTGTCTTTGTTGATGTTTAATGTCAGACCGATGTCAGGCTGAATTAGATTCTGAACGTAAAATAAACTTTACTCTTTAAAAGTAAATGCTCAAGTCCTGTGGTCTTTAGTGCGCTAAGAGCTAAAGACAGGGAAAGTAACTAGCCTAGAAACTGATCATAACTGAAATGTTAGAATGTTTGTGTGGCTCAAAACTCATTGCTGGCATTGGTTGTATGGTGCATTCAATTTGTAGTGTAGTGGTTTTGATGCATATTTGTTTTATATATGTGACAATAAAACATATGTTTATTTTTGCCCCACCAATATTTACATGTTAAAATCACCACTGTCAAGGCATAACACCCCATTCTTCACATGTAATGCCTCCCCACACTTGTTTGCATGGCTTGAATTTGGGCTCAGTTTGCATTTCAACAGGGCTCTCTGCTCTACCCTCTTTTTTCAATGTCTTTAACTGGGAGACCACTGGGTCTCAATCCTGTGCTTCCAAAAGGAAAGCTGCATTTGAGGGAACTAACTGGCTTGTTTGAGCTCTGACTGCAGGCTCAATAGCGACACCCTGAGGCTTGTTGACGATGGCTCTCAGATTGACAGTAAACTCCTGTGGGTCGGCTGTGTCTACAGGTTATTCCCTTCCCTTAACCCTAATAGCCCAGATCTAAAGACACCTAAGAGCTAGAGTTTTGACTGGGACTGGACATACAAGAACATTAATCAGGATGTAATCATGACCCCCAGCAGCTCTTGGGGTAGGTAGTTGGAGATTGGAGCGTAGAGACCCCGTCTGATTTAGAGTGGTGATGACCCCCCCTCCACACTGAGGAGCAACAGAGGGACAGAGAGAGACCCATATAGGGGTGTTGGTGTAAATAACCATTTATTTTGTACCTTTATTTAACAGGGAGTTCCGTTGAGACCAATATCTCTTTTTCAAGGGAGCCCTGCATCTTACAATTACACAACAAATTACACATAGGAAATACACCAGAAAATCAAAATATAAAAAACAATACATGAAATAAAATAAAATCACACTCATGAAAAACAATCACATTCCTCAGCAAAGTGGTCTTCAAAAAACACTCTGAACTGCCCGAAAGGCACCAATACATCCATTTGTAGGGAATTCTGAAGACTGTTCCATACTGTACATGGGGTGCAAAGAAACTGAAAGCAGTTTTTTCTAAGTCTGTAGTAACGGACGGAATTTCCAGAGTTAGCCATCCCTATGATTGGGTATGGCAACTAGATATATGGGTAAGTAATGATGTCAGGTAATGTGGGGTATAGTAACTACTTCTATGGGTAAGTAAAAATGTCAGTTTCATGTGGCAATGTGGGAGTTTTTGCAAAAGGGCTTTATAAATGAATAAAATGCAGTGTTTCAGCCCCCCTCTGTCCCCCCAGCCTGTAGCCTCAGCTCCTTCAGCACCTCAGCTCCCCTAGTGGCCGTCCCTCCTCAGTGCTCTCTCTCTTAGTCCACACGTACCGCTGCCTCAACTTGATCTAAATCAACAACAAGGAGAGACACACTAGTCACACATACAGAACGCCTCAAGTTTACTTACATATCTTACTTAAAATGTCTTATGTTAGGATTAGGGGAGGGTAAGCTGATCCAAGATCTGTTCCTACAGGCAACATGTACCTGGCGCCCACTATCTATCTGAGGAGGAGGAGCTACCTTGGAGAGGAAGTTTTCATTGGTGGTTCTGAAGTTACTTGGCCAGTTGGAGGCCTGGATTGGCTGGTCAAAGCGGGAGGCGTGGTAGGAGGAGGGCAGCTGCTCCTTACAGTTCTTCACCCACAGGTGGGCTATGCAGAGGAGAGGAGGAGATTATCATCACAATCATTATTATTTTCATTATTTTGTGTGTGAGTGAGTGAGTGTGTGTTACTACCGTCTGGTATGTGTAGTACTAGCCATCCCTGTGTGGAGCAGTAGTGGACAGTATGACAGAGAGACATGGTCTTCCCACTTCCCTTCACCCCATCTACACAACCAGTCAAGGTCAACACCAACACAGTTCAACACAATACAGGTAGACAACACTGGTCATAGAGCGGTACGGGGATGACTGTGTGTATATTAAATGTGTAAAGGTACATTGAGGTGGTGTCATGGAAATTCTACACAGGGACACTCGAAGTCAATCTTAAATGAATCATTCTTTACTATCAGCGCGCTGGAGAGGTTCCAACCAACTCAATGCACAGAGTACACGTGTCTATCAGGAGCTCTCCCGGGGCAGTCCCCTTTAGTTCTCTTATATACTGCAGACAAGTCATATTTGCATGATTTAGCTTATTTATCATTCCTAATTAAATAATCCTTAATATTTGCTTTATTCATGTGACCAACCAATACTGGGTCATGCATGGGACAGAATGCATGGTTGCATTCAAGACAAGGTCGTTTTTATTGATCTGTTGTCAGTGTCAGCAGAGTAGGCCTAATCTGTGATTTGCCATATTAAAAAAGATTCTGCTAATGTCTCCAGTCACATAAAGTGTAGTAGAATTGCATGAAGTGTTTATAGAAGGACACATTTTTTCCGTGCAAAATAAAGAAACGTCTCTGATATAGCCTATTGACCTATGCCACTATGCGCTCATTAACAGACTTAATTATGACTATCCAATCTACTCCTCACATTAGGAATAGTAGGCTTACATTAGTCTGCAAATACGATGATAGATGCATTCAACGCTTTATTATAAAGGTACATTATCATGGTGAAAACATTGTTTCCCCAAAACTTGAAACTCAAGTGCTACTACCTATGTAAAAGACACATGCTAATAGCTAGACTACAAGCACTGCACAGAAAATGACCATAGTGAAGAATCAACTAGTTTTAGGCACTTTTATCACTTTTTTATTGGGTTAGCCACTCAGCTGTTGTTGGAAGAATTAATGCAGTTATCTTCCAACATGGCCGCCAGGAGGAGTCTTATGTCAACTGCAACCCCTCTATAGTACTCAATCTTGCCTACTAACCCACTATAACCCACTATAATAACTCCATACCTAGAAACCACCCAAAAATAGGTCCCTATAACTAACGCATAGCCTATGAAAACTCTACTACTACCACCATTGCTACTACTACCATCACTACTGCTGTCATTACCTCTACCACTACTACTATATCACAATCATAAATACTTTAAGACTTCATTTGGAAATGTACTTATCTAGTTCAACTAGGACTAGTACTTAGATAGGACAATCTGCAGTTGCTACATCCATTTTTCGACTTATAAATTAATGACATGATGATGTACCCATTGATTCTTGAGGAATATATCTTATAAATGCCTCATGAGCTTAGTTCATCTGTCGTACCCAGTCATCAGAACCCAAAACATAAGCTTGTTTTTACTCCAATGTTTGTCAACAAAGTAAAAGTAAACAAACACTATGAACTATCATTTTGATATCCTGGATGGTCAGTCCTTGCATCCATAGCTCTGTCTATGAATTTAAGAGTGGTTACATTTCTCCAACCCCATCCCTCAGCTTTTTACCAAAACAGGGGCGGGGAAGACGCTTGGTTGAATAAACAATCTGATGCATTGCATCAATTACCTCACGCTAGTTTGAAGGGTATGTTCCAGAAAGGGTAGGTTTAAGGCCTTTTCTCACCAAGTCCTTTCCTCACTCCCAGATTCCTAAAGTAATGCCTGTGCACGTTGAGGTCAAAGTAGCACTTTGAGAATGAGGAAACATTGCAGGAAAAAACATTCCATAACAGATTGGCTACTACAGGATTCTCTTGACATGGGATTTCGCCAACTATCTTTCTTTCCTCAAACCATGGCAGAAATTAATAATAATAATAATAATAACTGCTTTATAGTGATGAATGTGGCATTTTATGGTTTATTTGATAGGGACAGGTACAAACACATTAACACATTTATTAACAATAATCTGATGCATTGCATCATAGTGTATAGCTCATACTAGTTTTCAACACCTGCCTAGTGGTATTGATGGTGCTTCTGGAATATGTTGAGTCATTGTAACTATCATGTACATTTCAGTCACACTTGACCACATTTTATGTACAGTGGTACAAATCTCTTCCCTCAGCTTATCCAGATACATTGTCAACGCTTCACGCCACCCATGTCCTCCTCCTTATTACTCCACCCCCTTCACCTGAGCAGGGATATAAGGCCAGAGCTGCTTCTTCACCTCACAACTGCAACCTGTCACTGCAACTGAACCTGCAATTCCCCTCTTCAAGCTACTGCTCCTAAATACTTGTAAGTTCCTTTAACAACTCTTATTTTAACGTGTTAAATTAGGCATTCATGAGATGTATTTCAATTACTTTTGTGTATTATTTAGTTGTTTTTTACATTTTAGTCATTTAGAACTGAAATGATCCAAACTCATATAAAAGGGTTGGTTTAGGCCCATTTTCTGTCTCTCTCTTTCTTACCTTTCCTTTTTGTGTCTAAATGTGTTTTGCTCCTTCCTGTTTGGGTGTTTACTATCGAGGCAGACTTTGCCACTATAATAAACTGCAGCAAATGAACAATACAATTCTCTCTTTCAGAATCATGAGTAAGAACTACATGAGCACAGAGAGGATTCTTCTGAAAGGGGACTACCTCCTCTCCAACAATGAACAATTTAAAGCTATCTTTCAGGTGTGGTATCCAAGTCAACGTTGCTAATTATGCTGTGATGATAAGAAGTCCGCTTACACTGTTCTTTGATTATAAAGATTTATTGTATCAAAGATCACAGTATCAATTTACAGACATCTGCAGTTATATCTGGAGAACAACGGCCCAATCTGTTAATATGTTGTTTCTCCCCCTCCCTTTGTTCAGAACCTGGTATTTATATCCTATGTAACATAAGATGGGTGGTTTTAGATAGACCAATCCCTGGCCTCCACATATCTCCAAATGTCCTCTATTCCAAGAAACCTATGTAGCAATGCTTTTCCAAATGCTTCAGCAAAGCAGAGTAAAGTTAATCTATTACACCATTTGCAAACATCAGCAAAATCAATAGACCTTCAGACACTACACAGGTACAACAGTTAGTGAAACACTTACACTAAGTCTGCAACTTATTTTGACCTTAGAAAAGTATAATTTTTAGGGTTATAACGATTCACACCGCGATCAGACCAGCATCAATGCTGTGTAATAAATTCTGCAGTCAAACGTTTTTAATTATATATTTCAATAATGTTTAACGGATATATGTGCAACAAAAGTTAAACATTCACCTTTTGCTACTATTTCTGTCAAGTCTATGCATCCATTTTGATGCATATGTTGGATAAATCCAACATACGCTCCACACAGAACTTGCAACTGCCTCTGCAAAGCAACGCTGCAAGGCAAACAAAGAGTTTCCATTGGAAATAAATGTACTTCTGGTGTACCAAAACGCAATAATGCCTTGATCACACCGACCGCTTCATTGCGTTTTGGTACACCAGAAGTACATTCATTTCCAATGGAACGCTGCGTTTGCCTTGCAGCATTGCGTTGCAGAGGCAGTTGCAGTGCGTTCTGTGTGGTGCATACGTTGGACTTATCGAACGTATGCGTCAAACTGTATGCGTAGACAGCTTGACAGAAATGGTAGCAGAAGGTGAATGTTGAACTTTTGTTGCACACATATCCAGATGATGCTGCATAGCATTTTGCGCAATAACGCTGTAGGTGATAAAAAATAAAAATAAACTTTACCATTACAAATGTAGACATAGAGGACAGAGAAAAGCCGACCGCCAATATAATTTGGGACGCCTTTAAAGCGTACATTGGCGGAATGATAATCTCATACTCTGCAAAAGTTTAATCTAATTTAGTAATTAAAATAAAACATCACAATCTTAGAAAATGCCCATAAGAAAATATTTACAAGGTAAAGAGGAAAATAACATTTCTGAACTTAAGCAGGAATGTGATCTTTTACTTTTGAAGAGTGCCAACAACTACAGGTTAAACTCAAATAAAGCATACTACTTAATGGAAAATAAGCATGTGTATGCTAATTAATTTTCTCTTTGCAGACCGATGGCAACTTTGTGCTCTACGGTTGGGGTAAGGTTGTCTGGGCATCAAACACTGTGAACAAAGATGCTCATAGGCTCATCCTCCAACGGGATGGTAACCTGGTCATCTACACCATACAGGACCATCCCATTTGGGCCAGTAACACCGGCCGTAGCAACAATACACAAAGAGGTCACCTCACACTCACTGACAAAGGTGCCCTGGAGCTCTACAGGGAACAAAATGTGATCTGGAGATCATAACATCATTGCATCCTCATACCTGTCTACTGTAACACCGACTGGCCCAACAATGATGAAGATGCCCTGATCCTCTACAGTTCCAGAAATGTGGTCCAGTGCTCTCGTGATGACACTAGTAATGAGGCAGAGTAACATCTTCACTTCGCCATACCTGTCTATGTCTACCACTAAAATATGTAATCAAAAGCCTTTATAGGCTCTTTTACCCTTAGATTTGGTCAAATAAAGAATATATTGACTTTTAAAGTAGTGGTTTGTGTTGTAATTCTGTGCATTGTGACTGTGCTGATTCTCTCTGTTTTCTGTAGACAAACATCACTGCTAACTTTTCATCATGGAGATTATAGCTTTCTTGGCTCACGTAAAATAATATATGAGACCTCAGAAATACCATATCATGCATCACGACAGAATAAATGATGGAGGGATACACACATATACATGGATCATAACGTTACAGCTATGTGTGAGGTTGTGTCTGTGTTTGTCGGTTAGTGAGTGTCTGTATCAGTGTGTGTATTGATTGTCCATGATTATGGGTTTGTCAGTGGGAGGGTGTGGGCCCATGTGTGATGTTACAGGAAGGCACACAGTCTCTCCAATACAGAAGGGTTTCTGTTGCTGAGGAAGATCAGTTCTTTCTTCCCTTCTTCTGTCTGACCTGATGGAGAGAGAGAGAGATGGAGAGAGAGATGGAGAGAGAGATGGAGAGAGAGAGAGAGAGAAGGAGAGAGAGATGGAGAGAGAGATGGAGAGAGAGATGAGAGAGAGAGATGGAGAGAGAGATGGAGAGAGAGATGGAGAGAGAGATGGAGAGAGAGAGGAGAGAGAGATGGAGAGAGAGATGGAGAGAGAGATGGAGAGAGAGATGGAGAGAGAGAGGTCTCAGAAATAAGTTCAAAATGTCATAATCTAAACCTCACAAAGTGCCAGGGGTGAAAGTGAACAGCTCTTACTGTGTGGTTGTTGTAGCCAGTGGCTGTCTAGGTAGAAGAGATAACTCCATCTCACTGTAGTTGGAGACTGGTACTGGGACAAACGGGTCCATGCTGTCAAAGCCCTCCTGTTGGGGGAACACAGAGAAGAGGAGGATAGAAAGGTTTATAGGTCAACTTATGTTTCTATTTGACTGGTCATACAATAACATGAAACATGATGTATGTAAACACGTCAGAAGAGTCTTTTCCAAAACATCTAGATCATTCCTTTAGTCCCTTCCCTTAGCCCTAAAAGCCCTGATCTAAAGACACCAAAGGGCTGGAGGTTGTTTTTGGACTGGACATACAACATTAATTAGGAGGTAATCATGACCCCTAACCTCACCCTTAGACATAGAGCATAACAACTCCATGCAGTTCTCACCCAGTCATTGATCATCTTCCTCAAGTTTTGAACCAACGTCAACTCCTCTGGAGCCACCAGACAGACAGAGAGAGAGAAAGACAGAGAGACAGAGAGAGAGAGAGAGAGAGACAGAGAGGTCAGTCAGGTACGTAAACTTTACACAGACATTACAAAGACACCAAAATGGAAGCATTCAATATTTTTCATAGTGATGGGTGAAGAGTGACTGACTATATAGAATGTATTAGTACCGGGCTCTTGTCCTCCTTCTTGAGCGTGGTCCTTCCCCAGAGACCGTTGACTCCATCAACAGCCACAGCTAGCCTGAAGCCCTCCTCAGCCCCCTCTGTCCCCCCAGCCTGAAGCCTCAGCTCCTTTAGCACCGCCCCCACCACATCACTGCTGCTCTTCACACGAGACACTCCCTGGGGTGAAACAAACATGGTTTAACAATGATACGTGGTATGAGATTCTTAAAAGAGAAGTGCACTGAACCAATTATGTTGCAGGACTGGAGGCCAGACGCAAGGCGTCCGCATGATTCCCAGCCGAAACAATTCGGAAGAGTTTGTGCATATATTATGACTACATTTTTGTTCATTTTGGACTTCTGTAAGGTTTTTTTGGGGGGGGCTGTACGGGCACAATTAAATTTTTTCTTGAGGCAAGCCGAAGTCGGTAGCCGAAGTCTATGCCCATTCGTCAGTGATTGGTCAACAGTAGGGATTCTTCAATAAAGTCTTTGTTGTCATTCAACAAGAGATTACTCGTTTTCATGCACATTTTTTAATTGAGAAATACTGCACCAAACATCTTAGTTAGACTAACATCTCCTTGGCAAAAACGCCAAAATTATTGACAGATTGAGTTATCTTAGATTAATTCTGACTACGGTGTCTCAAAATGGACAAACAGCACTATTTATGCTTTTTCGCATTTTTCAAGTGAAGGTCTTTTAAGGGAGTATGCGAGCACACTCGCTCGGTTCGCCTAGCAGAGTTTGGCCGAACTGAAGCATGCTGACGCCTTAATAAAGGGCACGTTGACACTGGACTCACCATGTCGATTGCTCTTCAATCGAACGCTGCTGGCACCCGCCCACCCGACTAGAATCACTACTCTCGACGGGTCTGACCTAGAGTATGTGGACAACTACAAATGCCTAGGTGTCTGGTTAGACTGTAAACTCTCCTTCCAGACTCACATTAAGCATCTCCAATCCAAAGTTAAATCTAGAATTGGCTTCCTATTTCGCAACAAAGCCTCCTTCACTCAAGCTGCCAAACATGCCCTCGTAAAACTGACTATCCTACCGATCCTTGACTTCGGTGATGTCATTTACAAAATAGCCTCCAACACTCTACTCAGCAAATTGGATGTAGTATACCACAGTGCCATCCGTTTTGTCACCAAAGCCCCATATACTACCCACCACTGTGACCTGTACGCTCTTGTTGGCTGGTCCTCACTACATATTCGTCGCCAAACCCACTGGCTCCAGGCCATCTATAAATCACTGCTAGGCAAATCCCTGCCTTATCTTAGCTCAATGGTCACCATAGCAACACCCATCCGTAGTATGCGCTCCAGCAGGTATATCTCACTGGTCATCCCCAAAGCCAACACCTCCTTTGGCCGCCATTCCTTCCAGTTCTCTGCTGCCAATGACTGGAACGAATTGCAAAAATCTCTGAAGCTGGAGACTCTTATCTCCCTCACTAACTTTAAGCATCAGTTGTCAGAGCACCTTACCGATCACTGCACCTGTACACAGCCCATCTGAAATTAGCCCACCCAACTACCTCATCCCCATATTGTTATTTATTTTGTTCATTTGCACCCCAGTATCTCTATTTGCACATCATCTCTTGCACATCTATCATTCCAGTGTTAATACTAATTGTAATTATTTTGCACTATGGCCTATTTATTGCCTTACCTCCATAACTTGCTACATTTGCACACACTGTATATATATTTTCTGTTGTATTTTTGACTTTGTTTTGTTTTACCCCATATGTAACTCTGTGTTGTTTTTAATCGCACTGCTTTGCTTTATCTTGGCCAGGTCGCAGTTGTAAATGAGAACTTGTTCTCAACTGGCTTACCTGGTTAAATAAAGGTTAAATAAAAAAAAGTAAAAACTGTCCACCAGCTCCCCTGGTGGCCGTCCCTCCTCAGTGCTCTCTCTCTTAGTCCACACGTACCGCTGCCTCAACTTGATCTAAATCAACAACAAGGAGAGACACATTAGTCACAAATACAGCATTCCTCAAGTTTACTTACATACAGTGTCTTCAGAAAGTATTCACACCACTGGACTTTTTCCACATTGTGTTACAGCCTGAATTTAAAATGGATTCAATAGAGATTTAGTGTCACTGATCTACACACAATACCCCATAATGTCAAAGTGGAATTATGTTTTTAGAAAAAAAAAAAAATTGTAATTAGAAATGTTTATATGAAATGTCTTGAGTCAATAAGTATTCAAACCATTTGTTATGGCAAGCCTACATAAGTTCAGGAGTAAAAATATGCTTAACAACTGTGCAATAATAGTGTTTAACATGATTTTTACATGACTACCCCATCTCTGTATCCCACACATACAATTATCAGTAAGGTCCCTAAGTCAAGCAGTGAAAAATATTCCAAAACATACATCCTGTTTACAATATGGCACTAAAGTAATACTGAAAGAAATGTGGCATGAAATTTAATTTTTGTCCTGAATACAAAGTGTTATATTTGGGGTAAATCCAACACAACACATCACTGACTATCACTCTTCATATTTTCAAGAGTGGTGGTGGCTGCATCATGTTATGGGAATGCTTATCATCGGCAAGGCCCAGGGAATTTTTTTGGATAAAAAGAAACAGAATAGAGCTAAGCACAGGCAAAATCCTAGAGGAAAACCTGGTTCAGTCTGCTTTCCAACAGACACTGGGAGACAAACACAAGGCCAAATATACACTGGAGTTGCTTACCAAGATGACATTGAATGTTCCTGAGTGGCCTAGTTACAGTGTTTACTTAAAATCAGCTTGAATATCTATGGCAAGACTTGAAAATGGCTGTCTAGCAATGATCAACAACCAACTTGACAGAGCTTGACACATTTTTTAAAGAATAATGGGCAAGTATTGTACAATCCAGGTGTGCAAAGCTCTGAGACTTACCCAGAAAGACTCACAGCTGTAATTGCTGCCAAAGGTGATTCTAACATGTATTGACTCAGGGGGTTGAATACTTATCTAATCAAGATATATTACTGTTTTATTTTCCATGAATTAAAAAGACATATACATTGTTCTTCCACTGAAAACTTGTGTAGATCGTTGACAAAAAATGTCAATTAAATCAGTTTTAATCCCACTTTGTAACAACAAAATGTGGAAAAAGTCAAGGGGTATGAATACTTTCTGAAGGCACTGCATCTTACTTCTAATGTTAGGATTAGAGGAGGGTAAGCTGATCCAAGATCTGTTGCTACAGGCAACATATACCTGGCGTCCACTATTTATCTGAGGAGGAGGAGCTACCTTGGAAAGGAAGTGTTCATTGGTGGTTCTGATGTTGCGTAGCCAGTTGGAGGCCTTGATTGGCTGGTCGAAGCGGGAGGCGTGGTAGGAGGAGGGCAGCAGCTCCTTACAGTTCTTCACCCACAGATGGGCTATAGAGAAGAGAGGAGAGGATCATCACAATCATTATTGTGTGTGTGTGTGTGTGTGTGTGTGTGTGTGTGTGTGTGTGTGTGTGTGTGTGTGTTTAGAGACTTGTCCCGAAGCCACTCCTGCGTTGTCTTGGCTGTGTGCTTAGGGTCACATCTGCAGTCCTCATGCCTCCTTGCAGCATGCCTAAGGCATGTTCATGCAGACGAGCAGGGACCCTGGGCATCTTTCTTTTGGTGTTTTTCAGAGTCAGTAGAAAGGCCTCTTTAGTGTCCTACGTTTTCGTAACTGTGACCTTAATTGCCTATCGTCTGTAAGCTGTTAGTGTCTTAACGACCGTTCCACAGGTGCATGTTCATTAATTGTTTATGGTTAATTGAACAAGCATGGGAAACAGTGTTTAAACCCTTTACAATGAAGATCTGTGAAGTTATTTGGATTTTTACAAATTATCTTTGAAAGACAGGGTCCTGAAAAAGGGACGTTTCTTTTTTTGCTGAGTTTACTACCACCATCACTACTGCTGACACTACCACTACCGCTACCATTAGTGGTAGTGTCCAAAGACCGGTCCAAAAGACTTCTCAACAGCTTCTACCCCCAAGCCATAAGACTCCTGAACAGCTAATCATGGCTACCCGGACTATTTGCACTGCCCCCCCACCCCTTCCTTTTACGCTGCTGCTACTCTGTTAATTATTTATGCATAGTCACTTTAACTCTACCCACATGTACATATTACTATAACTACCTCAACTAGCCGGTGCCCCCGCACATTGACTCTGCACCGGTACCCCCCTGTATATATAGCCTCCCTACTGTTATTATATTTTACTTCTGCTCTTTTTTTTCTCAACATTTTTTTGTTGTTGTTGTTTTATTTTTACTTTTTTTGTTAAAAAGAAATGCACTGTTGGTTAAGGGCTGTAAGTAAGCATTTCACTGTAATGTCTGCACCTGTTGTATTCGGCGCATGTGGCCAATAAAATTTGATTTGATTTGATTGACTACTATTTAACAACCATCAATAATTGAAGACTAGCAAGCACACATATTTTCATTTGGAAATGTACTTTTCTAGTTCAACTAGGACTAGTACTTAAAAAGGGCAATCTGCAGTTGCTACATCCATTCTTCGACTTACAAATTAATGACATGATGATGTACCCATTGTTTCTTGAGGAATATATCTTATAAATGCCTCATGAGCTTAGTTCATCTGTCGTACCCAGTCATCAGAACCCAAAACATACGCTTGTTTTTACTCCAATGTTTATAAACAAAGTAAAAGTAAACAAACACTATGAACTATCATTTTGATATCCTGGATGGTCAGTCCTTGCATCCATAGCTCTGTCTATGCATTTAAGAGTGGTTACATTTCTCCAACCCCATCCCTCAGCTTTTTACCAAAACAGGGGCGGGAAAGACGCTTGGTTATTGTTTCAACTGCTGATTGACGCTTAAAGATGGGTGGGGAATAACACATCAATTCTCCAGAAACACTGTTCTGATAAAGAGTCCACTAAAGTTTATTGCAACGTACTGGCCGCCTACTCGTCTTCTGTTATTCCATGGTAATGACTACTACCTGATGTTCTGGAACAACAAGGAAATGTCGGCGATTATTGAGAAACATCCTCCCTTAACTTGTCACAGCATGCTAATGAGACTTCCATAGAGGGGTGATGGGTAACAACCTTCCAGAGAACCATTGTGAGCGGGAGTCATGCCTATTCTTCAACATTGACACATTGAATAAACAATCTGATGCATTGTATCAATTAACTCATGCTAGTTTGAAGCGTCTTTTACAGAAAGGGTAGGTTTAAGGTCCTTTCTCACCAAGTCACACTAGTTTTCAACACCTGCCTAGTGGTATTGATGGTGCTTCTGGAATATGTTGAGTCATTGTAACTATCTTGTACATTTCAGTCACACTTGATCACATTTTATGTGCAGTGGTACAAATCTCCTCCCTCAGCTTATCCAGATAAGGTGTCTTTGGAAAGTGTTAAGACCCCTTCACTTTTTCCACATTTATTTACGTTACAGCCTGATTCTAAAATGGATTAAAAAGTAATAATAATCCACAGCAATCTACACACAACACCCCATAATGAAAAAGCAAAAACTGTTTTTCAGACATTTTTGCAAATGTATTAAAAATAAAAATCAGAAACACCTTATTTACATAAGTATTCAGACCCTTTGCTATGAGACACGAAATTGAGCTCAGGTGCATGCTGTTTCCATTGATAATCCTTGAGATGTTTCTACAACTTGATTGGAGTCCATCTGTGGTAAATTCAATTGATTGGACATGATTTGGAAAGGCACACACCTGTCTATATAAAGGTCCCACGGTCGACAGTGCATGTCAGAGCAAAAACCAAGCCATGAGGTCGAAGGAATTGTCAGAGACAGGATTGTGTCGAGGCACAGATCTGGGGAAGGGTACCAAAACATTTCTGCAGCATTGAAGATCCCCAAGAACACAGTGGCCTCCATCGTTCTTAAATGGAAGAAATGTGGAACCACCAAGACTTTTCCTAGAGCTGGCCTGGCCAAACTGAGCAATCAGGGGAGAAGGGCCTTGGTCAGGGAGGTGAACAAGAACCCGATGGTCACTCTGACAGAGCTCTAGAGTTCCTCTGTGGAGATGGGAGAACCTTCCAGAAGGACAACCATCTCTGCAGCACTCCACCAATCAGGCCTTTATGGTAGAGTGGCCAGACGGAAGCCACTCCTCAGTAAAAGGCACATGACAGCCCGCTTGGAGTTTGCCAAAAGGCACCTAATGACTCTCAGACCATGAGAAACAAGATTCTCTGGTCTGATGAAACCAAGATTGAACTATTTGGCCTGAATGCCAAGCGTCACGTCTGGAGGAAACCTGGCACCATCCCTACGGTGAAGCATGGTGGTGGCAGCATCATGCTGTGGGGATGTTTTTCAGCGGCAGGGACTGGGAGACTAGTCAGGATTGAGGCAAAGATGAACGGAGCAAAGTACAGAGAGATCCTTGATTAAAATCTGCTCCAGAGCACTCAGGACCTCAGACTGGGGCGAAGGTTCACCTTCCAACAGGACAACGACCCTAAGCACACAGCCAAGACAACGCAGGAGTGGCTTCGGGACAAGTCTCTAAATGTCCTTGAGTGGCTCAGCCAGAGCCCGGACTTGAACCCGATCAAACATCTCTGGAGAGACCTGAAAATAGCTGTTCAGCAACGCTCCCAATCCAACCTGACAGAGCTTGAGAGGATCTGCAGAGAAGAATGGGAGAAACTCCCCAAATATACAGTACCAGTGAAAAGTTTGGACACACCTACTCATTCAAGGGTTTTTCTTTATTTGTGCTATTTTCTACATTGTAGAATAGTAGTGAAGACATCAAAGCTATGAAATAACACATGGAATCATGTAGTAACCAAAAAAGTATTAAACAAATCAAAATATATTTTAGATTTTAGATTGTTCAAAGTAGCCACCTTTTGCCTTGACGACAGCTTTGCACACTCTTGTCATAAGGCTGTAACCTAACAACGTGTGGAAAAAGTCAAGGGGTTTGAATACTTTCTGAAGGCACTGTACATGTCAACGCTTCGCGCCACCCATGTCCTCCTCCTTATTACTCCACCCCCTTCACCGGAGCAGGGATATCAGGCCAGAGCTGCTTCATCACCTCACAACTGCAACCTGCCACTGCAACTATGTAGGCTTACCCTGGCGTGACGTTTTGATAGCTTGTAGTCTAGCTATTACATGGTTATCTAGCTAGCTAATATTGGCTAACTTAGTCTTGTTGTTAACACCTGTTTAGCATAACAGCTAACAGCTAAACTAAACTCAATCGATCAGACTTACTAGTGATGAAATGATCTGAGCAGACCCTATACTGACAGCTTTCGGGGTTCAGGTCTTGATGGGAAAAAAAGTTTCTTCACTTTTCTGACATTTCTTGAGTCTTTTCTCCTTGGTGTTTCCTGATTGCGGGTAATCAGTAAAAATATTTTTCCACGTGTCTTTCCTGCATCGTCAGAGCAGCCAAACACTGCACAGAAAATGGCCGTAGTGAAGAATCAACTAGTTTTAGGCACTTTTATCATTTACATTTACGTCATTTAGCAGACGCTCTTATCCAGAGCGACTTACAAATAGGTGCATCTTATAGCCAGTGGGATAACCACTTGTTGTTGTTGTTTTTGTTTTTTTGGGGGGTAGGGGGGGTAGTAGGATTACTTTATCCTATCCCAGGTATTCCTTAAAGAGGTGGGGTTTCAAATGTCTCCGGAAGGTGGTGAGTGACTCCGCTGTCCTGGCGTCGTGAGGGAGATTGTTCCACCATTGGGGTGCCAGAGCAGCGAACAGTTTTGACTGGGCTGAGCGGGAACTATGCTTCCGCAGAGGTAGGGGAGCCAGCAGGCCAGAGGTGGATGAACGCAGTGCCCTCGTTTGGGTGTAGGGACTGATCAGAGCCTGAAGGTACGGAGGTGCCGTTCCCCTCACAGCTCCGTAGGCAAGCACCATGGTCTTGTAGCAGATGCGAGCTTCAACTGGAAGCCAGTGGAGTGTGCGGAGGAGCGGGGTGACGTGAGAGAACTTGGGAAGGTTGAACACCAGACGGGCTGCGGCATTCTGGATGAGTTGTAGGGGTTTAATGGCACAGGCAGGGAGCCCAGCCAACAGCGAGTTGCAGTAATCCAGACGGGAGATGACAAGTGCCTGTATTAGGACCTGTGCCGCTTCCTGTGTAAGGCAGGGTCGTACTCTCCGAATGTTGTAGAGCATGAACCTACAGGATCGGGTCACCGCCTTGATGTTAGCGGAGAACGACAGGGTGTTGTCCAGGGTCACGCCAAGGCTCTTCGCACTCTGGGAGGAGGACACAACGGAGTTGTCAACCGTGATGGCAAGATCATGGAACGGGCAGTCCTTCCCCGGGAGGAAGAGCAGCTCCGTCTTGCCGAGGTTCAGCTTGAGGTGGTGATCCGTCATCCACACTGATATGTCTGCCAGACACCTGGTTATCAGAAGGGGGAAAGGAGAAGATTAGTTGTGTGTCGTCAGCGTAGCAATGATAGGAGAGGCCATGTGAGGATATGACAGAGCCAAGTGACTTGGTGTATAGCGAGAATAGGAGAGGGCCTAGAACTGAGCCCTGGGGGACACCAGTGGTGAGAGCACGTGGTGCGGAGACAGCTTCTCGCCACGCCACTTGGTAGGAGCGACCGGTCAGGTAGGACGCAATCCAAGAGTGAGCCGCGCCGGAGATGCCCAGCTCGGAGAGGGTGGAGAGGAGGATCTGATGGTTCACAGTATCAAAGGCAGCAGACAGGTCTAGAAGGACAAGAGCAGAGGAGAGAGAGTTAGCTTTAGCAGTGCGGAGAGCCTCTGTGACACAGAGAAGAGCAGTCTCAGTTGAATGACCAGTCTTGAAACCTGACTGGTTTGGATCAAGAAGGTCATTCTGAGAGAGATAGCAAGAGAGTTGGCTAAAGACGGCACGCTCAATAGTTTTGGAGAGAAAAGAAAGAAGGGATACTGGTCTATAGTTGTTGACATCGGAGGGATCGAGTGTTGGTTTTTCGAGAAGGGGTGCAACTCTCGCTCTCTTGAAGACGGAAGGGACATAGCCAGCGGTCAAGGATGAGTTGATCAGCGAGGTGAGGTAAGGGAGAAGGTCACCGGAGATGGTCTGGAGAAGAGAGGAGGGAAT
Source organism: Coregonus clupeaformis (assembly GCF_020615455.1). Classification (NCBI taxonomy): domain Eukaryota; kingdom Metazoa; phylum Chordata; class Actinopteri; order Salmoniformes; family Salmonidae; genus Coregonus; species Coregonus clupeaformis. Next base: position 286,616 of record NW_025533796.1, on the reverse strand, counting down.
AGGGTGTCGTGTCGCGTCGGCTGCTGGTGGCTATTGCTGTCAACCAAAGAGTCCGCTTAAGCTGCACCGTGTTCAAAGGCTTTTATTAAAATCACGAGGTTACAGCATAAGTTACAGACACGCGAAGTCTGGAGAAGCTCCGTTTCCCAAATGAATCTTGAATGCTTCTGCCCCTCTTCGTTTTTCCCCCAGTATATATAAACTCCCAAGATGTGGGTGGCTCCCTCTACTGTCCAATCCCCGTGTCTACAACACACTTCCTGTCTGTTGTATGTGGCGTTACACTAAAACATTCCCTCTTGATACTAAAATCAACATTCTTTCAGTTCCACTTAAAAACATTTAACACCGTCATAATCTCAATACACTACATTCCCCCCTTCGAGACGAACTAAAAGTCTCGAAAACAAACAGAATAGGATTATGACAAGTAACAATTTATCTTATTGAGTATCTTTAACATTAAACCAAAAACCATTCTCCTCTAGAGTGTAAATACCTTTCTATGAAATATGAACAACTGTTTATGAAGTGTGAATACATTACTATGAAATATGAACAAATCTTTATGGAGTGTAAGAGCGAAAAACTGTCCGGCAGCCATCTTTTCAGATATCCATCCATCAATCAAGACAGTAAAATTCTCTCACGGTCCCTCTGCCCCAGGCAACCACCTAGATACTCCAAATAAACTCATAAACCATGTAAATGCATTTGAAACTATGATGCAACTAAATACACATGTAAGCCCCTGCAAACAAAATCCTATCCAATAAATATCCACTGTAAGGCTGGTCAACCCATTGGACCCTACAGTGAACCTCTCCCTGCCTAAACTCCCTGTCCCTAAGCATTCACGAAATAAACAAAAACATCTAAGATCCTCACATGTATTCAATAACATCAAACATCATTCTACAAAAATTAATACCTAAGAATATGACACAATTATGTATTACACATCAACTATGTCTATATTTCATTGCAGACACTGGAATGTAGTCCACTACACTTCATCTCCCCGTAGTCTCGACTTCCAATGGATTTGTTGATGATGGAATCGGCCACACCCTCCTTGTTTCATCTCCTCCAGTCATATTGTCCCTTCCCATGTTCCCCCAAATGCTTCTGGAAGAAAAGAAAAAACCAAACAGTATCTTTTGCAAAACAACACTTTCAAATTAAACATGAATATCAACTAAGAATATAAAAATGCTATATAAATGATATCAACTAAGAATATAAAAATGATATATAAATGATATATCAACTAAGAATATAAAAATGATATATAAATGATATATGAATCACATTATCCTCTTCCCCCCCTTGATTCATAAAATCATACTAAGAATCACACTAATATTGAAAAAATTTAAAAATGATCAAATAATCAAAAAGGATATTTATCCATCAGTAGTCCATCCAGAACCCCTTGTCCATCTTCATCCAGATCAGGAACAATCAACAACGGCATCTGAGTGTTGTCTCCAGGCATCACAACACCAACCCATCTTAATATCATAGCTTTTGCAAAGGTCAGTAACAAAGTACAAAAGCAAAACATGACACAACGCTATCAGAGCTGCGACTAAAATCTGAACCATCACTGCTCCTATTGGGCCTAACTGATCTTGCAACCAAGACTTCGCTGACCATCCAGCTTTCTCAGATCTCCCAAATGCATCCCTTATATTCTTCAACGCATCTATAACACTCGTGATATTATCGGAACTATCTGGGATCAAAGTATAACAATCATCCCCCGTCAGATTCACAGCCAAACATAAGCCACCTTGTTTTGCCAAAATATAATCAAGAGCCATGTCATGTTTCAACAGCGTCAGTCTGTGACTTCTTTGAGTATTTGACAGAAGGTGAAACCCTCTTATTGTTTCATTCGCAAACCCCTGCAAAGTATATGTAATATTATCAATATGATCTGCTAAAAATGTTACACCATACCATGGAAAAAGACCAAGTCCCCACTTCTCTCCCAGACTTATTCTCCAATGGTAGGCTTCAAGATTATTAAATGTAGCCATGTCTCTTTTCACCCTATTTTCAACAGTAGTTCCAGATTGATCTGTGTTCGGTGCTACTCCTCTTCTAATGGTAAAAACCTCATATGGAAGCTTCAACGTCGACATGTAACAACATCCTTTCCATCCATAGGGTAAGAATATATATGCTTTATCACCACAAACCCACCAAATATCTCTAAAATTCCCAATAGTTACATTGACAGGCAAAAGATGATCTCTCACCATCAAAGTCCTGCTCTTCTTACTACCTGGTACATAAAAAGTTACATTATATTTGTCCTCTCTAACCTTTTGTCCATGCTTATCCAAAGTCATCATATAATCATCACAATCTGATATTCCCATGAACATACCATTTACATCATCTGTTTTATTAGAACAAAAACAACTTTTAGCCCTCACTGCTTTCACCTCAAATGCTTCAGGGATCGCTGTTACCTGACTTTCTTTACCATCCAACATATTCACATAGGGTAATTAATTTAACCAAGAACACTTATACCTAGGCTTAAACAAATGTGACAACGACATTCCTTTATCTGTCAATGCTCGTTGATGATACAACAGCCATCTCAACGCATAGGACTGACACCCACTTGATAAGGGTTGAGCGACCGTCTCTAAAATTGAACCCCACGTCTCTGGTGCTGGAATTCTCAACAGATATGGACCCTCAAGATTCCTCACTGATCTTACAGAATGAGTTAACTGCTGGAACCAAAGATTTCTCCCTGCCCATTGATCTTTAATCTTCAAAACAGACGAATCAAATCCAAATGCTTTCCATTTAGCGTCTCTTTTCCCTAACGAGCGGTATTGATCAGATGTATCTTCTGATGTTAGGTTGAACCCAAAGAACTCCTCCTGTACTTCCATGATATTATCCTGTACTATTTCAGATGAACCTATATTGTTCTTCACCACTATTTGCTGAGTCATTCCTGTTACATCGTTTACTTTTAGAAAAGTTGTTGTCGGTGTCGGTATCATACCTCCTACATTTGTTATTGCCGTCGTACTATTAAATCCTTCCAAAGTTACCATTAAAGTAGTTGATTTAGTTGATGTATTAACCTTAATAACAGTCTTTTGTTCTAAAATTGGTGCTGGCACTATTGGTTCCCTTGTAATCGAATGCGATATATTTATGGCTTTAACAACTGTCAATGTTGAAAGAGTTAAATTGCTTCCCACTGTTGTTATAACAGACTGAAGTGTTGGTGTTATTGTTGTTACTTCATCCCTAGTTTTCGTAACGTTTTGGTCTGACTTTTCTCCTAACTGGTCTAGGCCTACTTTGTCTAACTGAATCACTAGCTTCTCCTGTAACACAGTTGCCCTTGGTGGTCTTTGCTGCTTCACATCCCACTGAAATATTCCCTGTTGCTTCTGGGACGTATTGAAAATCAATTTCCCCAAATCCCCTTTCCTTTCCATCCCCTGCATAGTCATCTCTGGCATCATCAGAAGTGTCACCATTATCAACGTTAACCCCAACATTGACAATCTCTCCCTCTTCCTGTTCTCCCCTATCTCCATCCTCTCTCTCTGCGCGTGGCACCTCTTCTGTAGGTGCTTTAACACAATGTGACAAATGATACCACGTAGGAGACCCCTTAACCTGGACAGCTGTTCCAGTACTACGAACCACTTCAAATGGTCCTTCACGACGTTCGTTATACCACTTCCTTCTGAATACCTTTACGAATACTTTGTCTCCCGGTTGTACTGTATTCCTCTTATCCTCCTCAGGCGCCTTCTGCACCTCTTCTTGTCTTTACCTGTCAGAAACATATGTGGACAACTTTTTATGAAAATTGGCCATATATGTAACGTACGCTCTCATTTCATCTTCCAACAGGGCCAAGCTTGGACCCTTTCCGCTTGTTTGCAAACAAGGCGTAGGCATCCTTCTTCCTGTTACCAACTCATGGGGTGTCATACGTAGATCACGTAACTCACTTGAGCGACACACCATTAGTGCTAAAGGAAGCGCCGCTATCCAGTTTAGACCTGTATGTTGACAAATTTTCACAATGCAATTTTTCAAGACACCGTTCATTCTTTCACACATCCCTTGACTTTGTGGGTGATAAACTGCTCCAAGACGTTGCTTAATTCCCAATTTTTGCAACATCAATTTAACTGATTTATCCACAAATTCCCTTCCATTGTCCGAGGATATTCGATCGGGTAATCCCCACCTGCTTATGACTTCTTTACACAAGAACTTGGCAACCGACTGAGCATCCTTACGCTTGGTTGGACAAGCTTCCGTCCATCGTGAAAATCTATCTACAACCACCAACATGTATCTTTTCCCATCAACTGGTTGTATCATATCAACAAAGTCAATGACCAACTCACGCATAGGACCCCTTGGTGTAGGAATGTAACCTGGATGAACAGGTATCCCTCTTCGAACATTATTTTTAAGACAGATAGTGCACCTTCCTATCATATAATCAATTTGTTCAAACAAATATGGAGCCCAAAAACCATATTCCTTTGTGATCTTTCTGTTAACCTCCCCCTCGCAACATGAGCTAACCCATGTGCTTCTTGAATCATCAGACCTAAGAGGTCTAGAGGCGCTACTATCAACCCCTCATGGTTTCTCCACAGACCAGTAGCATCTTTGACCGCTCCTCGGTCTAGCCATAGCTGTTTGTCGATCATAGAAGCAGCTTCTTGCATCAAAATTACATCCCGAAGCGTAATTTTGTCTTCCAAGTCCACTACATGAGTGACCAGCAAAACTTTTCCCAATTTATCCGCTCCTGCGACGGCTTTTGCAGCTTCATCAGCAGCTTTGTTCCCTTGTGTCACTCTTGACATATCTGTCTTGTGAGCTGCACACTTAGCTATCGCTATCTCTTTAGGCTTCATCATAGCATGCAACAGTTTCATTATTTGTGCATGATGTTGTATCGGAGAACCATCCGTTTTCTTAAACCCTCGACCTTTCCATACTGCCCCAAACAAATGACATACACTATGTGCATATGCTGAATCAGTGTATATCGTTACTCGCTTTCCTGCTGCTAACAAACATGCTTCTGTTAGCCCCACAAGTTCAGCAAGTTGTGCAGACGCAGGCTGTGGTATTACTTCAGCCTTTTCCACAACAAATCCCGTCCCTCTGCCTCTAACTACTGCATAACCAGCACATAATTTATCTCCCCACCCGATAGCAAGACCCATCAGTCCAATACTCCAGGTCTGCCTCACGTAATGGAAAGGCTTGTAAATCTGATCTAAGCCTCGAATATCTCTCTGCTTCTTGGACACAATCATGTGGCTCACCATCCTCTGAAGTTGGTAAACTCTCGGCTGGATTTACTGTATCACATCTCACTAGGGTGACATCCTCCTGCTCTAAGAGCCTATGATAGTCTCTGAGCCTAGGCATAGTCAATGTATATTTCCCATAGTTCAGAAGATTTCTGAGACTATGATGGGTAAGAATTGTTACTGGGTAGCCCATCGTGACCGATGATGCTTTGTCATACATTGAATATACTCCCACCATTGCTCTGTAGCACAGTGGTAACCCTAGTTCTACCTCTGAATAAGCAGTAGAGTAGTAGGAAATAGGCTGAGGATTCGTCCCCGTGCCTGTCGGTTGACAAAGAACCGCACACGCATATCTACCTCCAGTAGAAGTAGACACATATAGCAAAAAGTTCTTCAAGTAATCTGGTAGTGCAAGTGCAGGTGCCTCCTGCAACCTCTGTTTGATCGTTTCAAATGCCACATGGCCTTCCTGTGTCCAGGAAAGATTGCTATGGAGTTGACCACTCTCAGTACCCCTAACCATAGCTCTCAACGGTGCCATCAAACTAGTATAATCCTCTACCCAAGCTGAGGAATAACCAGCAATGCCCAGAAATGTCATCATTTCTCTGACTGTTCTAGGTTTTGGAGCCTTACGAATAGTTTCCACCTGCCTGTCCGAAATGTTTCTGTGGCCATGAGTTATGTTTTGACCTAAATATACAACTTTCTCCTGACAATATTGCAGCTTTTTCTGTGACACCTTATGCCCCTTTTCTGCCAATACCTGTAGTAATTTAATTGAGTCCCTATGACATGTTTCCTTATTTTGTGAGCAAACCATTATATCATCCACGTACTGAATGACAGTGCTCTGCAATATCTGATCTATCCCTACCAAATCTTCCTTCAGTACTTTATTGAAGATATGCGGCGAATGCCGTACCCTGTGGCATTCTACTGTACTCATAGAACTGTCCCTTATATGTGAACCCAAATAAATTCTGACTCTCTACACTAAGTGGAACACTGAAAAATGCTCCACATAAGTCTAGTACTGTAAAATGTGTCGCATCAGGAGGAACTTGAGCTAACAAGGTATGAGGGTCTGGCACTTCTGCTGGAAAGTCAGTCACTACCTCATTTACTGCTCTCAAATCATGAACTACACGATAAGTTCCATCTGGTTTTTCTACAGGCCACAAAGGTGTGTTACTCCGAGGGTTTTTTGTTGTCCTTAAAACACCTGCTTTCGAAAGTCCTTCAATTTGTGGTTCAATTCCTTTGATTGCTTCATCTTTCAATGGATACTGATTTTTCCATGGAGGTCTGGCTCCTGGTCGAAGTTCAACCTTCACAGGTTGGGCTGATTTCACAAGTCCAATATCAGTACTATGTTGAGACCACAACCCTTCTGGAACTTGTTGCAACATCTCCTCTTTCATAGGGTCTGAATCCATTTTCATATTGCAAATAGATTCATGTGTCATTCCTACAGCCTGTGGCTCTCCTTGTCCTTGAGCCGAAATCATTATTTTAAGAAATCGTTGATCTTCACTTCTCCAGATCGCCAAATTCTCTTTCATTGGTCTGAAACTAAGTTTATCTGCTTCTGTCATCATTTCTCCTATTTGCTTTTGCTCATAGCCTTCCGAAACCAACAAGGTAACATGTGGCACACTCTTCTCAATATCAAATTCTTTATTCAGATAGTCGTCTGTGTTTATCTTCATAGCTGCTCCTTGTGGTCCTAAAATAATGCAACTTGAGCTAAGTTGAACATTCTTCGGTTGATGACTCAACCATTCCTCTGAGTGTGGTTGGGCAGCCTTCTTGAAATACTTGAGCGTACAATGGAATGGATATTCCGGAAGCTTCGCATCCGGCATATTTGCAACAATAAATCTTTCCCATATTTTAGCCTGCTTCATAAAATCTTCACTGAGATTTCCAATCCAGAATACTGAAGACGAATCCATCTCCGTCATCATCGACAATTGGTAAACCTTTTCCTTTGGCATTTCTATCAGACAGCCGTCTGGTGTACATCTTATTGTACAGTTCAACTTACACAATGCATCTCTTCCCAATAATGCAACAGGTGTATGTTCTGATACCAGTATGGGTATTGTAATTTTCTGATCTTTATAGCATAGCTCAATTGGTTCCGTAAGAGGAATCAGCTGTTTTACTCCCTCAAATCCGATTGTCCTAACGAGTTGATTGGACATAGGGAGATGTGTAGCATCTTCAGGTCGAACACAGGTGAACGCAGCTCCGCTATCCGCCATCACTTCCAATGGTCGGTTGTTTATTTTCACCTCAATTGTTGGATCTTTTTCCGGTCCTGATGCTACCAGCTGACACCCCCCTTTCGGATCATCTAGGCACCTCTAGAATCCTTGCTCCGGACCCCTGTAGGGGTTCACCGGTCCTCCAGATGATCTTGACTGGCCCCTGTATCTTCCTCTAAAATTCCCTCTAATGTTTCCTCCTGACCAATTGCACTCACGGGAAAAGTGACCAACCTGTCCACAATTATAACACACCTCTGGAGACTGCGGGAAGTATGGCTTAAATCTTCCTCCCCTTTCTAATCCTTCTCGTCCTCTTCCTCTCCAATTCTGTGTCTGTCCAGAAATTGGCTGTGGATATGAATCAACTGGTCCCGCCATGGGTGGCTGGTACAATTGCGGTTGGAACTGTTCTGGTTGAAGCTGTGGCAGTGATTGTTGGTTTGGTGCACACTGACTCTGCATAACCAAAGCTTGTTTCTTATGCTTTTTATTCTCCCCCAGTTGTATTTGATTGAGTTTTCTGAGAGTTTCTTCGTCCTGCTCTTTCTGGTTGAGTTCCTTCTTCCTGTACAGATCCACTTGATGAGCTATGTGATCTGTATAGACACCTTTTGTCATGCTTCCAAGTCCAACCACTTCTGCCAGTTTGCTTCTTACTGGTGAGGGCAGTCCCATTTGCAGTTTAGCTCTCAAAATTGACTGCTCAATTTGACTCACATCTGGATCATTTCCAGTAATATTTCTCCACACTTGATGAACTCTTGACACATAGGCTCTCGGATTTTCTTGTTGTCCTAGCGGGTCAATCAGAATATTATCAGGATGCACATTTGTTGGAAATGTATCTTTCAATGCTCTCCACAGACGATTCCTACTTGCAGCCAACAATTCAGGATCGTTCACTGCAGTCCCTACATATCTAATGAGTCCAGCTCTCTGAAAGACTTCTTCCATATCTGGAATCCCAATGAGATTAGCCAACAGTCTCTTAACGTCTCCTATGGCTGACTGTGTTCCCACCGTAATTTCTTCCAATTTCGAAATCCAAGGATAGGCCCCATTTTGAAGAATAGGCAACTTCTCAAGTATATTTGACATATCGGTATTTTGCAACGGCTTATATTCAAAGTTTTGACCTCGAATGATAACTGGTATCATTTTGCTCGTGGTATCTTTCCTTGACCTTAATGCATATTTTGTCTCACCTTTTTTGGTTGTTCAATGTCAGGCCAACGTTTGTTCCATTTGCCGGATAATCTCGCAATACCCTTAACTAAAGGATTACTATGTTCCACTATATCAACCGGTGTAATAACTTTCATAGCCTTGCTATCCTTTCTCCCCATTGTAACTACTCTTTTATATTCCTTTATTGTGAACTATTTTATTTTAGCCTATATAGCCTATATAGCCTATGGCTTCCCCCCCTTTAATTATTAATATAACCTAAACAAATCAATAAAAATATGAATATAAAAAATTTAATCAACTAAAAAATTAATTAAAAAAATTTATTTAAAATTTATTTTCAATAAAAAATAAAAAATATCAATCAAAACAATCAATTAAAAATCAATTAAAAATTATGAATAATTAACACCAATCTTTTATTTCTACACCTATTTTACCAATTTATCAATTAGTGGCCCACTTACCTTAACCCATCCGGAAAGTAATATGCACCCAAGTATTTTAATATCACAGAATAATGTCAGTACCTGCTTTCCAACCGAACCCCCAATCCAGCCCAGTAATGCACAGAGACCCCAAAATGCAAATTTTTATTCAAATGATCAGTCCGTTGCCAAGCGTCTGAGAAAGTGTCATTGCATCCAACATCCTATAGGGAAGATTTGTAGACAAAAAAGCACTAGCCTGATTTTGAATGATCCTCTGCCTGCGTCACACCTTGTCACGTCACGCACACGTTAGCCCCTCCTCTCTCTCCTTTGCTCTCGTCCTATAGCCTCATATGACAAGGGAACAAAACGGTACAGACAAGCATTTAAAGTTTATACACTTAACCAAGTTATCCACATTCAATATTCCCCCACTCATATTTGCTATAAGACTGAACCCAGGACTAAATAGATCGCTCAAAACATTTTTATTTTATTTTAATCCGTCATTTAATTCAATTCATTATACTCCGTCAACATATATTTAATTTATAAATTTACTACATCTCAACAAATAGTTTCATGTTCGAATAACAGTTACTTTAACGATTTAGAAGATTCGTGTCCAAATTCGCCTTGTCTGTGACTATTTTTCCCTTTGCAGGGTAACCCCACAGACCTATGACCCTTACCCACAATGCCGTGTTTTGTAGTTTTAGCAAATAACCGCATGTCGTAGTTTTAGCCCCGTAAAATCAAGCGCATGCGCACATCCACTTAACCCCATGCTTACCACACCATAGAACGCCAGCGTTCTACCTCAGTTCTCTATTATACACTTATAGCCAGACAATTACACATAACAGAACTCACATTTGCGTAGAACTTTGAGTTCCACCCACATACAAACACGTTTAAGAGGCTTGAATCCATCGCAATGGTCCTCTAAGGACACGTTAGCATGTAGCACGCAACACAATTAGCATTAGCATTTAGCATTAGCCGCTATGTATAATGTAGCATGACCCCACACTCCAGCATTTAGAATTAGCCTTAGCCACTATGTACCATGTGGCCTGAAACACAATCAAGCATTTAGAATTAGCCTTTAGCTAACTGCGGCCTACCACGCCCTAAGTACCCTGCATTGTGCCCAAATCATTATCCATATATCTCCGCTAACTTTATGCTGCCGTGAATTATGAATATCGTATCGAGAGGTTACCCCCAACCAATATCCCGTCGGCTAGAAGAGGAGTATAACATAAATACAATCGTTCAACTCATGGTTCCCAGAACCAACCTGACGAAGTCTAATACGTCCCCAGGATTTGTGGCCCACTCCTACGAGTCGCCCCCGCTGGGGGTCTTTCCGAGATTCACAATGCTCTAAATATGCATACGTATATCTGCCTTTATTCACTACCAATCCATTGTTCTAGACTTCCTATTATTTACCGTTTACCCATCAACCAAATTTAGAATATTTTTCAGACTCCTAGTCAACAGCAATCACACCACACCAGCCCAAAATTCACACTGTACATACTATCCCATTCCCCTTATGAGCAATCGACACAACTAATGCCCAAATTGGGAGAAATCTCACCTTAGCCGGCTTGAGCAGTAGTCAACTCGACACTCAGAAAAGGAACAAAGAACGATGCAATCAGTACCCGTTACTGGCCACCATTTGTCGTGTCGCGTCGGCTGCTGGTGGCTATTGCTGTCAACCAAAGAGTCCGCTTAAGCTGCACCGTGTTCAAAGGCTTTTATTAAAATCACGAGGTTACAGCATAAGTTACAGACACGCGAAGTCTGGAGAAGCTCCGTTTCCCAAATGAATCTTGAATGCTTCTGCCCCTCTTCGTTTTTCCCCCAGTATATATAAACTCCCAAGATGTGGGTGGCTCCCTCTACTGTCCAATCCCCGTGTCTACAACACACTTCCTGTCTGTTGTATGTGGCGTTACACTAAAACATTCCCTCTTGATACTAAAATCAACATTCTTTCAGTTCCACTTAAAAACATTTAACACCGTCATAATCTCAATACACTACAAGGGTCAAGCGGGCAGGTTGTTGGGCGGCCTGCCGTCACAAGTCGCAAGATTTTATCTGGAGAGAGAGGGGAGAAAGAAGTCAAAGCATAGGGTAGGGCAGTGTGAGCAGGACCAGCAGTGTCATTTGACTTAACAAACGAGGATCGGATGTCGTCAACCTTCTTTTCAAAATGGTTGACGAAGTCATCCACAGAGAGGGAGGAGGGGGGGATTCAGCAGGGAGGAGAATGTGGCAAAGAGCTTCCTAGGGTTAGAGGCGGATGCTTGGAATTTAGAGTGGTAGAAAGTGGCCTTAGCAGCAGAAACAGATGAAGAAAATGTAGAGAGGAGGGAGTGAAAAGATGCCAGGTCCGCAGGGAGTCCAGTTTTCTTCCATTTCCGCTCAGCTGCCCGGAGCTCTGTTCTGTGAGCTCGCAATTAGTCATCAAGCCACGGAGCTGGAGGGGAGGACCGAGCCGGCCGGGAGGATAGGGGACATAGAGAGTCAAAGGATGCAGAAAGGGAGGAGAGGAGGGTTGAGGAGGCAGAATCAGGATATTGGAGGGAGAAGGATTGAGCAGAGGGAAGAGATGATAGGATGGAAGAGGAGAGAGTAGCGGGAGAGAGAGAGCGAAGGTTGCGACGGCGCATTACCATCTGTGTAGGGGCAGAGTGAGTAGTGTTGGAGGAGAGGGAGAGAGAAAAGGATACAAAGTAGTGGTCGGAGACTTGGAGGGGAGTTGCAGTGAGATTAGTAGAAAAACAGCATCTAGTAAAGATGAGGTCAAGCGTATTGCCTGCCTTGTGAGTAGGGGGGGACGGTGAGAGGGTGAGGTCAAAAGAGGAGAGGAGTGGAAAGAAGGAGGCAGAGAGAAATGAGTCAAATGTAGACGTAGGGAGGTTGAAATCCCCCAGAACTGTGAGGTGTGAGCCATTATCATGCAGCTTGTGGTAGCCACTCAGCTGTTGTTGAAATAATTAATGCAGTTGTCTTTCAACATGGCCACCAAGAGGAGTCTTATGTCAACTGCAACCCACTATAACCCACTATAATAACTCCATACCTAGAAACCACCCAAAACTAGGTCCCTATAACTAACCCATAGCCTATGAAAACTCTACTACCACCACCATTACTACTGCTGACATTACCACTACTACTATTTCACGACCATCAATAATTGAAGACTAGCAAGCACACACATTTTCATTAGGAAATGTACTTTTCTAGTTCAAATAGGACTAGTACTTAAAAAGGGCAATCTGCAGTTGCTACATCAATTTTTCGACTTAATGACATGATGATGTACCCATTGATTCTTGAGGAATATATCTTATAAATGCCTCATGAGCTTAGATCATCTGTCGTACCCAGTCATCAGAACCCAAAACATAAGCTTGTTTTTACTCTAATGTTTGTCAACAAAGTAAAAGTAAACAAACACTATGAACTATCATTTTGATATCCTGGATGGTCAGTCCTTGCATCCATAGCTCTGTCTATGAATTTAAGAGTGGTTACATTTCTCCAACCCCATCCCTCAGCTTTTTACCAAAACAGGGGCGGGGAAGACGCTTGGTTATTGTTTCAACTGCGGATTGACGCTTAAAGATGGGTGGGGAATAACACATACATTCTCCAGAAACACTGTTCTGTTAAAGAGTCCACTAAAGTTTATTGCAACGTACTGGCCGCCTACTCGTCTTCTGTTATTCCATGGTAATGACTAATACCTGATGTTCTGGAACACCAAGGAAATGTCGGCGATTATTGAGAAACATCCTCCCTTAACTTGTCACAGCATGCTAATGAGACTTACATAGAGGGGTGATGGGTAACAACCTTCCAGAGAACCATTGTGAGCGGGAGTCAGGCCTATTATTCAACATTGACACATTTAATAAACAATCTGATGCATTGCATCAATTAGCTCACGCTAGTTCCATAACATATTTTTTTTCATCAAGTAGAAAAACTGATAGGCTACTACAGGATTTTTGACATGGGATTTCGCCAACTATCTTTCTTCAAACCGTGGCAGAAATTAACTGCTTTATAGTGGTGAATGTTGTATTTTATAGTTTATATGAATAGGGAGAGGTACAAACACATTAACACATTGAATGAACAATAATCTGATGCATTGCACCATAGTGTATAGCTCACACTAATGTTCAACACCTGCCCCAGTTGTATTGATGGTGCTTCTGAAGTATGTTGAGTCATTGTGGCTCTCATGTACATTTCAGTCACACTTGGTCACATTTTATGTACAGTGATACAAATCTCTTCCCACAGCTTATCCAGATACATTGTCAACGCTTCACGCCACCCATGTCCTCCTCCTTATTACTCCACCCCCTTCACCTGAGCAGGGATATAAGGCCAGAGCTGCTTCATCACCTCACACCTGCAACACCTTTTCAAGCTACTGCTCCAAAATACTTGTAAGTACCTACTTTATAAGAACTTGAGATAACTCTTACTTAACGTGTTTGTTTGTTTTTTTCATTTTTGTAGGCCTACAGGGAATGGCAATAGTTAAAAAGGGGAATATGCAGATGCTACATACATTTGACTTAAATTAATTCTATTTACCTATTGATTATTGAAGAATATTGCTGGCTTCACGTACTCATGGGAAATGGGAAACTGGGAAGTTATAAGTCCGACATGATTGTGTTCAATTGCTTTTGAAGTTGGAACAATCTTCAACCAATAAGATTTTAGCTAGCTTTATAAACTAGCTAACGTTGATAATGATAAAGTTAACTAGCTTGCGTAAAGGTCAAACTAGCTACATCATCCGTATTGATAAGGTAATAATTGCCAAAATCGTATTTATTGTCATCTTTTGGTTGAAAAGTTAAAAAGGTCAGTGGTGAAACGTCACTACTCGGCAACTCTGGCAACAACATTTTCTCTGTGTTTGCCTCTTGTGATTCCAACTTGAAGGGTCATTCAAGTGAAACTTCCAAGTCGGAACTAGGAATTTCCGATAACTCCTATAGCATGTGAACCCAGCATATAACTTATTTATATATATATAGCCTGTACAGCCGATAGTGGCCACTATAAGGTAAAGAGCCTAGTGTGGAGAAGTGAAGGTGCGATGACGCTAAAGCGTAAGAATGGTGCAGTTAAAGATCCGAGATTATTCTCCTGAGTGCACACCTTCGAATCTTGAGTACATACCTACGTTTCCTGAACACAAACTGGTGTAGGTTCATGTAGTGCCAAAGTAGTGGGATGTTGTGGTGGGTTTTTGGGGATAGTGTATAGGTGTAGGGTTAGATGGTGGTGCAAATAAAACATTTCCCGTTCCCCTTTTTTTTGTGACGAAAATGTGCAATCCGCACTCCGACCTGCTAAAGGCAGCAATACGCAACACAGTCTAGTCTGCTGAAAATTCACACTAAGAATTGGTGGTAGGTATTTACCTGTCTTTTGACATATTCCACTTTTCTTCTGTAAGTAGTGTGCCCAGCCGGTAATACACCTGTGGCCCCCGTGGACCGGCTCGTACATAAAAGATCCTCCATTCAGGCTGCAAAGGAGTCATCTTCCTCCTTAACTCGATTTTAACACGGTGTCCAACATCAGGAAGTAGCATTCGCCACGCTAGCATGGTGGTGAAAATGTGTATTTTATTAACAGTACAGATATGTTCCCTTTTTTTCTTCCACTGACGAGCCATTCAAATCGAGTTAAAGAGGAAACTGATGCCTTTGCAGGCTGAATGGAGGATGTTTTATTTACAAGCCGGTTCATGAGGGACACCAGTGTATTACCGGCCGGGCACATTACTCACAGACAATGAGTGGAGTACATCAACAGGTAAATAGCGCCCACTATCGGCTGTACAGGCTTTAACTTATAGATGCCTCATGGGCATAGTTAAACCACAGAGGTTCTAAACCCAGAGGCGCAACATCGTGAAACTTCCGGGAACGCTTGTGAAGCAGGCCAGGCCGGGGTATGGGGTTTGAGAAGTCAATGACAGAATGAAAAATGATTCCTTAGTTGCTAATTTTCTCAAAATCTAAAGGCGCAACCTAGATTGTCATAAGTAGTTGTGAAAGAGAGCGACCCGGCTATACGTATTTTACTGGTTTGTGACTCACTGACACTGCCCCCGGTTCGAGGGGAATAAACACACTAAGGAAGATTAACATGGGGATGAAAAGTGGGAAAGGTAGTGGAATGGTAGTAGTTCTGAAACAGATGTCATTCATCCACTGTACACAATACTATAACTGATAGCACAAGTAAAGCAACAAGTCTATTAACAAGGGAAGTATGAAAATATATATGCTAACTGCACATATTAAAATACAGCTATACACAAAGGCAGCATATAACAATAGGAACAACTAACTATGAAGAACAATATTCAAATGTCACAACTCACTTTGTGCACGCACACCATCCCACAAGTCCAGAAAGATTTGATTGAGTCGTTGTTGATGGGCAGAGACAGAGATGTCATGGAGAGTGGAGTGTGCAGCTCAGGGTTGTGAGGTGCTGATAAGTCACTGGCAGGAAATGTGTTTAACATGTTATTACTCCAACCACGTGAAAGTGACAAACTGACACGTTTTCGTTTGTCAAAAACAGCTTTATATTGATGGAGTGCCTTTGATTTGAGGCCTGCACAGACGCAGTTCGGCGTGAGACAACCGTTAGACCCGGGCATGAGGTTAGCTAGCCAATGTCGCCATGACATCGCCTACAAGTGTGATAGGATTTCTATTAGAAGCAGTTTCAGCCTATCGTCATAGTGTACCGTCTCTGGTTAAACTGTCCTATCCCTTTTTGTGTGGGTGTTTACAATCTAGGCCAGGGGTGTCAAACTCATTCCATGGAGGGCCTAGTGGCTACTGGCTTTTGTTTTTTCCTTTCGATTAAGACCTAGACAACCAGGTGAGGGGAGTTCCTTACTAATTAGTGACCTGAATTCATCAATCAAGACCAAGGTAGGTATCACGTTTCAGGAGAAGACCCAGATGCAGACAGTGTCGAAGTAACACAAGTTTATTACGAAAACAGGGGACAGGCAAACAGATCAAGGGCAGGCAGAGGTCAGTAATCCAGATCAGAGTCCAAAAGGTACAGAACGGCAGGCAGTCTCAGGGTCAGGACAGGCAGAGGTCAATAATCCAGAATGGTGTGACAAGGTACAGAACGGCAGGCAGGCTCAAGGTCAGGGCAGGCAGAATGGTCAAAACCTGGAAAACTAGAAAACAGGAACTTGAGAAAGACAGGAGCAAGGGGAAAACTGCTGGTAGGCTTGACGAAACAAAACGAACTGGCAACAGACAAACAGAGAACACAGGTATAAATACACTGGGGATAATGGGGAAGATGGGCGACACCTGGAGGGGGATGGAGACAATCACAAAGACAGTTGAAACAGATCAGGGTGTGACAGTAGGAGTGAACCCACAGACACTCGGCCCTCCGTGGTATGAGTTTGACACATCATCTAGATAGACTTAGCCACTATCATACACTCGTTAAAAATAAACAATATCATCTTCTCTTTCAGAATCATGAGTACCAACTACATGAGCACCGGCAGGATTCTGCTGAAAGATGACAAACTCGTCTCCAACAATGGAGAATTCACAGCTATCTTTCAGGTACAATATAGTTAGTGAATCACCTCAATTTAATTTACATAAACCTTACATACAGTTGAAGTCTGAAGTTTACATACACCTTAGCCAAATACATTTAAACTCAGTTTTTCATAATTCCTGACATTTAATCCCAGTAAAATATCGTTGTCGTAGGTCAGTTAGGATCACCACTTTATTTTAAGAATGTGAAATGTCAGAATAATAGTAGAGAGAATGATTTATTTCAGCTTTTATTTCTTTCATCACATTCCCAGTTGGTCAGAAGTTTACATACACTCAATTAGTATTTGGTATCATTGCCTTTAAATTGTTTAACTTGGGTCAAACGTTTTGGGTAGCCTTCCACAAGCTTCCCACAATAAGTTGGGTGAATTATGGCCCATTCCTCCTGACAGAGCTGGTGTAACTGAGTCAGGTTTGTAGGCTTCCTTGCTCGCACACGCTTTTTCAGTTCTGCTCATGAATTTTCTATAGGATTGAGGTCAGGGCTTTGTGATGGCCACTCCAATACCTTGACTTTGTTGTCCTTAAGCCATTTTGACACAACTTTGGAAGTATGCTTGGGGTCATCGTCCATTTGGAAGACCCATTTGCGACCAAGCTTTAACTTCCTGACTGATGTCTTGAGATGTTGCTTCAATATATCCACATAATTTTCCTTCCTCATGATGCCATCTATTTTGTGAAGTGCACCAGTCCCTCCTGCATCAACGCACCTCCACAGCATGATGCCGCCACCCCGTGCTTCACAGTTGGGATGGTGTTCTTCGGCTTGCAAGCGTTCCCATTTTTCCTCCAAACATAACGATGGTCATTATGGCCAAACAGTTCTATTTTTGTTTCATCAGACCAGAGGACATTTCTCCAAAAAGTACGATCTTTGTCCCATGTGCAGTTGCAAACCGTAGTCTGGCTTTTTTATGGCGGTTTTGGAGCAGTGGCTTCTTCCTTGCTGAGCGGCCTTTCAGGTTATGTCGATATAGGACTCGTTTTACTGTGGATATAGATACTTTTGTACCTGTTTCCTCCAGCATCTTCACAAGGTCCTTTGCTGTTGTTCTGGGATTGATTTGCACTTTTCGCACCAAAGTACGTTCATCTCTAGGAGACAGAACGCGTCTCCTTCCTGAGTTGTATGACGGCTGCGTGGTCCCATGGTGTTTATACTTGCGTACTATTGTTTGTACAGATGAACGTGGTACCTTCAGGCATTTGGATATTG
This sequence comes from Coregonus clupeaformis, assembly GCF_020615455.1. Lineage (NCBI taxonomy): Eukaryota > Metazoa > Chordata > Actinopteri > Salmoniformes > Salmonidae > Coregonus > Coregonus clupeaformis. Next base: position 268,472 of record NW_025533796.1, on the reverse strand, counting down.
CTCCCAAGGATGAACCAGACTTGTGGAGGTCTACAAAACATTTTCTGAGGTCTTGGCTGATTTATTTTGATTTTCCCATGATGTCAAGCAAAGAGGCACTGAGTTTGAAGGTAGGCTTTGAAATACATCCACAGGTACACCTCCAATTTACTCAAATTATGTCAATTAGCCTATCAGAAGCTTCTAAAGCCATGACATTTTCTGGAATTTTCCAAGCTGTTTAAAGGCACAGACAACTTAGTGTATGTACACTTCTGACCCACTGGAATTGTGAAACATTGAATTATAAGTGAAATAATCTGTCTGTAAACAATTGTTGGAAAAATTACTTGTGTCATGCACAAAGTAGATGTCCTAACTGACTTGCCAAAACTATAGATTGTTAACAAGAAATGTGTGGAGTGGTTGAAAAACTAGTTTTAATGACTCCAACCTAAGTGTATGTAAACTACCGACTTCAACTGTATCTTGTCGGGAACTTCTTTTGACTTTAAAAAGTGTGTTTTGCTGACAGATACATCAGTTGGTTTTGGTGTACACTTGGTGCTAATATGATTGAAAAATAATTGGGGAAATGTTCTTTTTTAAATGAATAATTTCAAAGTGGATTTAACGTTGCCTTACTACACCATCCCAGGTTTAAAATGGAGTATGGGGAGCTCTGCCTAGAACCCTTACACAGGTTCTAACAATCCAGGGCCCGGGTTCCCTATAGCGACGGAACTTCGGCTTAGCAGTGTTTTAATGTTGCATTTTTCCTACAAAGGCCAAATGTAACATGCGTTTCCCAAAACATCACGCAGAGAGAACGGTCGCTAAGTGCGTTGTTGGAGCGCGTGTCGATATGGATAGAATCGAAGGAAAGGGAGCGCTGCTCTCGTATCATCTTTCTCCATTCAAATCTATTTTGATATCTGAGTGAGAATGACTAACAAAATCAATGGGGTGCCCCCTGGAGATCAGGGCCCTGGGCATGTGTCCTGTGTCAGTATTCGGCCATGATTACTACATTTTAGTCATTTAACAGACGCTCTTATCCAGAGCGACTTACCGGAGCAATTAGGGTTAAGTGCCTTGCTCAAGGGCACATCGACAGATTTTTCACCTAGTCGGCTTGGGGATTAGAACCAGCGACCTTTCGGTTACTGGCACAACGCTCTTAACCACTAAGCTACCTGCCCCCAAGCATACTTCCAAAGTTGTGGCAAAATGGCTTAAGGACAACAAAGTCAAGGTATTGGAGTGGCCATAACAAAGCCCTGACCTCGATCCTATAGAAAATTTGTGGGCAGAACTGAAAAAGCGTGTGCGAGCAAGGAGGCCTACAAACCTGACTCAGTTACACCAGCTCTGTCAGGAGGAATGGGCCAAAATTCACCCAACTTATTGTATAAAGCTTGTGGAAGGCTACCCGAAACGTTTGACCCAAGTTAAACAATTTAAAGGCAATGCTACCAAATACTAATTGAGTGTATGTCAACTTCTGACCCACTGGGAATGTGATGAAAGAAATAAAAGCTGAAATAAATCATTCTCTCTACTATTATTCTGACATTTCACATTCTTAAAATAAAGTGGTGATCCTAACTGACCTAAGACAACGATATTTTACTAGGATTAAATGTCAGGAATTGTGAAAAACTGAGTTTAAATTTATTTGGCTAAGGTGTATGTAAACTTCCGACTTCAACTGTATAAAGGGCTAAAACAAGGGATGATCAAGGTTTTTTTCTTGATCATGTGGCCTGACCCCAGGTGTCCTCACACCTGATATTTATCAACCTAATCAGCCAATGAAAGGAGTTAAGAAATTAGACTACCTTCACTGGGTTACACAACAGCATGCAAGGAAAATAGTGCCAAGGGCTTTGTCAACCATATTACATGGACACAGACAGAGGATCAAGGTAATGCAGTACTACAGAGACATCCAGAACATAGGTCACCTGTCTAACATGTTTTTATGCTCATTTTCTCTTGGCAGGGAGATGGCAACTTTGTGGTCTATGATAAATGTGGGCCTATCTGGGCTTCACACTCTAACCACGCCAAAGCTCAGGAGCTTATCCTCCAAGAGGATGGCAACCTGGTCCTCTACACTTCACAGGGTACGGCCATTTGGTCCAGTAAGACCAACTGTTGCAACAATTCTGTTGCAAGTCACCTCACCCTCACTGACCAAGGTGCCCTGATCCTCTACAGGAACCGAAAGGTGGTCTGGTCGTCTAAATAGGCCGAAAAGTGGTCTGGTCCTCCCTGGTGCTGATGCTGAGTAATATCATCGCCATACCTGTCTATGTCTACCTCTAAAATCTGTATTCAAAAGCCTTTAGAAGCTCTCTTACCCTTTCATTTGGTCAAATAAACAAGACATTGACTCGTAAAATGGTTTGTGTTGTAATTCTGTGCATTGTGACTGTGCTGATTCTCTCTGTGTTCAATAGACATCACCACTACCTTTTCAACATGGAGATTATAGTTTATTATGAGACCTCAGCCTGTTTTTCATATACATTTGTATTATGAAAGAGACATGTACACTATGATGCATCACAACAGAATCATTTATGGAGGGATACACACATATACATAGATTATAATGTTGCAGTTAAATGTGTGAGCGTGTGTTTGTCCGTGAGTGAGTGTCTGTATCAGTGTGTGTATTGATTGTCCATGATTATGGGTTTGTCAGTGGGAGGGTGTGGGCCCATGTGTGATGTTACAGGAAGGCACACAGTCTCTCCAATACAGAAGGGTTTCTGTTGCTGAGGAAGATCAGTTCTTTCTTCCCTTCTTCTGTCTGACCTGATGGAGAGAGAGAGAGATGGAGAGAGAGAGATGGGGAGAGAGAGAGAGAGAGAGAGAGAGAGAGAGAGAGAGAGAGAGATGGAGAGAGAGAGATGGGGAGAGAGAGAGAGACGAGGCTCTCAGAAATCAGTTCAAAATGTCATAATCTAAACCAACACAAACTGTGCCAGTGGTGAAAGTGAACAGCTCTTACTATGTGGGTGTTGTAGCCAGTGGCTGTCCAGGTAGTAGAGGTAACAGCTCTCAAACTCCTTCTCACTGTAGTTGGAGACTGGCACTGGGACAAACGGATCCATGCTGTCAAAGCCCTCCTGTAGGGGGAACACAGAGAAGATGAAGATATACGTTTTTATAGCTTAATTTATACTGTATGTTGCTTTAGACTGGACATACAATAACATGATGTATGTAAACCCGTCAGAAGAGTCTTGTCCAAAAACATCTAGATCATTCCGTTAGTCCCTTCCCTTAGCCCTAATAGCCCTGATCTAAAGACACCAAAGGGCTGGAGGTTGTTTTTGGACTGGATATACAACAATATTAATCAGGATGTAATCATGACCCCTGACCTCTCCCAGCAGCTCCTGGGGCAGGTAGGCAGAGCTTGGAGCGTAGAGAGACCCTGTCTGAGACAGAGTGGCGATGACCGCCCCTCCACACTGAGGAGAGAGAGAGAGAGAGAGAGAGAGATATAGGGGTGGTGGTGTAAATCACAATAAAATATTGAAAGAGGTAATTTTCTAATTTCAATTAGACATAGAGGATAACAACTCCATGCAGTTCTCACCCAGTCATTGTTGGTAATCTTCCTCAGGTTATGAACCAATGTCAACTCCTCTGGAGGAGAGACAGAGAGAGAGAGAGAGAGCTCAAAGTGACAGAGGATGAAATGGAGGGGAGACAGAGAGGTAAGTCTGGTAAGCAAACTTTACAATGAAATTATAAAGACCCCGAAATGGAAGAAAAAGAAGAACCACAGTGATAGGTGAAGAATGACTGACTATATATATATATATATATATACCCCCTGCATAAACTGTCAAAAACCGTCTCAGCGATGCTCATTTGCATGCTCGTCGTCCTCACCAGGGTGTTGACCTGACTGCAGTTCTGCGTCTAAACCGCCTTCAGTGGGCAAATGCTCACCTTCAATGGCCCCTGGCACGCTGGAGAAGTGTGCTCTTCACGGATGAATCCCGGTTTCAACTGTACCGGGCAGATGGCAGATTATATGGCGTCGTGTGGGCAAGCGGTTTGCTGATGTTATGGTAATAAATTATGTATCATTAAGGCAAAATGTTGGGAAATGTCAAAGGTAAAATATAGTAAACATGATTAACATTTTGTAATCCAGATGCATGCTCAAATACGGAATATAGCCAATACAGTGTGTAAACATGCATTAATGTATGTATGTGTATTGTTTTTAAGAAAGGGTCTGCCACCAATATAATGAGATTAGGGAAGAGGCCTCATATGGAAAAGCGCCCATGGCCTTTTGGAGTAAACCACATGTGACATCTGGACGTTGAAAGATAAGGGTAGAGTGGCACTAAAATAAGTTAATAATTTGCCATAAGGGGAGTGACTGTATATGCTATATAACATGATTATGCATTTGTGTGTGTATAAAAGGGATCTCTAAGCCAAAGGAAGACAGCCGTTCCATGGAGCTGCTCGGCTTTCGTTATTAGATAATACAAGTCAAATTTTTGGATTCACAGGCTCCAGTCTCTTGAGAAATATCTTTAAATTGACTACTTTTGAGTCAAATATTTCTACGACAATGTCAACGTTGTGAACAGAGGTGGCGGTGGGGTTATGGTTTTTCAACAGAATCGGCTGAATGAATACACCCCTGATCACACGCAAACAATGTTCACTTTCATAGCCACGTAAAAACAGCATGATCACTTTGCTCGTTGTATATATAATTCCTTCTTGTAACTATCTACGCGCTCTCCTCCTCTCACCTTTTCCCTTCGCTTGTGGACTTCAGTGCACAACACATCAGCTGTTTGTGACCAGACAAAAAAAACGTTCCAAGTCAAACCTTCGTATCATGACCGCTAACGCTACACACAGCCTACATCGTTGTCAAGTAATAGTCAACATAGATACTAGAACTAACTCGTTAGTATACCCGCTACAATCATGCAGTACAGTGTACAGTAAAAAGCAGTTTAGCAGTTACACCGGCGGGGCCCGGTGGCATTAAATTAATACAACCAAAAGCTTACCTTGACTTGGAAGACTTCCAGTGTTTGATAGTCATAGCCAGCTAGCTAACATAACATCCCTCTCTGTTTGAGCCGAGTGTTTGAGTAGGCTAGCTAGCTGCATTGCTAGCTAAGTGAAAGTGAAAGTAAAAAATAATATATATATATATACAGTGGGGAAAACAAGTATTTGATACACTGCCGATTTTGCAGGTTTTCCTATTTACAAAGCATGTAGAGGTCTGTAATTTTTATCATAGGTACACTTCAACTGTGAGAGACGGAATCTTAAACAAAAATCCAGAAAATCACATTGTATGATTTTTAAGTAATTAATTTGCATTTTATTGCATGACATAAGTATTTGATACATCAGAAAAGCAGAACTTAATATTTGGTACAGAAACCTTTGTTTGCAATTACAGAGATCATACGTTTCCTGTAGGTCTTGACCAGGTTTGCACACACTGCAGCAGGGATTTTGGCCCACTCCTCCATACAGACCTTCTCCAGATCCTTCAGGTTTCGGGGGCTGTCGCTGGGCAATACGGACTTTCAGCTCCTTCCAAAGATTTTCTATTGGGTTCAGGTCTGGAGACTGGCTAGGCCACTCCAGGACCTTGAGATGCTTCTTAAGGAGCCACTCCTTAGTTGCCCTGGCTGTGTGTTTCGGGTCGTTGTCATGCTGGAAGACCCAGCCACGACCCATCTTCAATGCTCTTACTGAGGGAAGGAGGTTGTTGGCCAAGATCTCGCGATACATGGCCCCATCCATCCTCCCTTCAATACGATGCAGTCGTCCTGTCCCCTTTGCAGAAAAGCATCCCCAAAGAATGGTGTTTCCACCTCCATGCTTCACAGTTGGGATGGTGTTCTTGGGGTTGTACTCATCCTTCTTCTTCCTCCAAACACGGCGAGTGGAGTTTAGACCAAAAAGCTCTATTTTTGTCTCATCAGACCACATGACCTTCTCCCATTCCTCCTCTGGATCATCCAGATGGTCATTGGCAAACTTCAGACAGGCCTGGACATGCAGGATTTTAATCCATGACGGCGTAGTGTGTTACTAATGGTTTTCTTTGAGACTGTGGTCCCAGCTCTCTTCAGGTCATTGACCAGGTCCTGCCGTGTAGTTCTGGGCTGATCCCTCACCTTCCTCATGATCATTGATGCCCCACGAGGTGAGATCTTGCATGGAGCCCCAGACCAAGGGTGATTGACCGTCATCTTGAACTTCTTCCATTTTCTAATAATTGCGCCAACAGTTGTTGCCTTCTCACCAAGCTGCTTGCCTATTGTCCTGTAGCCCATCCCAGCCTTGTGCAGGTCTACAATTTTATCCCTGATGTCTTACACAGCTCTCTGGTCTTGGCCATTGTGGAGAGGTTGGAGTCTGTTTGATTGAGTGTGTGGACAGGTGTCTTTTATACAGGTAACGAGTTCAAACAGGTGCAGTTAATACAGGTAATGAGTGGAGAACAGGAGGGCTTCTTAAAGAAAAACTAACAGGTCTGTGAGAACCGGAATTCTTACTGGTTGGTAGGTGATCAAATACTTATGTCATGGAATAAAATGCAAATTAATTACTTAAAAATCATACAATGTGATTTTCTGGATTTTTGTTTTAGATTCCGTCTCTCACAGTTGAAGTGTACCTATGATAAAAAATTACAGACCTCTACATGCTTTGTAAGTAGGAAAACCTGCAAAATCGGCAGTGTATCAAATACTTGTTCTCCCCACTGTATAGCTCTCTCTCTCCCTCCTTAATTTTGGAATAAATTAATTTGTTAAAAACTGTTCAACTATTGTCTTTCTCTCTCTTTGAGTCAACTACTCACCACATTCTATGCACTGCAGTGCTAGCTAGCTGTAGCTTTCCATACTAGATTAATTCTCTGATCTTTTGACTGGGTGAACAACATGTCAGTTCATGTTGCAAGAGCTCTGATAGATTGGAGGATGTCCTCCGGAAGTTGTCATAATTCCTGTAAGTATATGGAAGGGGGTGAGAACCATGAGCCTCTTAGGTTTTGTTTTGAAGTCAATGTACCCAGAGGAGGACAGAAGCCATCTGTCCTCTGGCTACACCATGGTGCTACCTTACAGAGTGCTGCTGAGGCTACTGTAGACCTTCATTGCAAAACAGTGTGCTTTAATAAATTATTTGGTGACATGTGTATATATTTAGTATAGTTGTATCTAAAAATTATAACTTTTTTAATGTTTCAATATTTGTATTTTTATGAAACTTCATTGAGGAGGATGGTCCTCGCCTTCCTGCTCTAAGGAGCCTCTACTGGTCCACATGTACCGCTGCCTCAACTTGATCTGAATCAACACAAGGACTGACACACTAGTCAAACATACAGGACGCCTCAAGTTTACTTACATATCTTACTTAAATTGTCTTATGTTAGGATTAGGGGAGGGTAAGCTGATCCTAGGTCTGTTCCAATAGGAAATATCTACTAAATATCTGAGGGGGAGGAGCTACCTTGGAGAGGAAGTGTTCATTGGTGGTTCTGAAGTTTGTGTAAAGGCACAAAGGTACATTGAGGTGTGATCAGGTGTATTAGGTAGGGTAGGATACAGAGTAGGTAGCGCAGGGTGGGCTTGCTGTAGTCGGCTCTCTTCAGGTGAGATATCAGCTCCAGAGCAGGCTGCCTCACCATCACATAGCCCTCGCTAAACGTCTTCACCTGGACACGGGTACAGACAGTCATACTGTAACATACACACCAACTCATTTTGGACACGGACAGGTTTAGGTGTGTATACTGTATGATACCTGACCTAGTATTTAAAGTCCAGGTTTAGGTGTGTATACTGTATGATACCTGACATAGTATTTAGTCCAGGTTTAGGTGTGTATACTGTATGATACCTGACATAATATTTAGTCCAGGTTTAGGTGTGTATACTGTATGATACCTGACAGTATTTAGTCCAGGTTTAGGTGTGTATACTGTATGATACCTGACATAGTATTTAGTCCAGGTTTAGGTGTGTATACTGTATGATACCTGACATAATATTTAGTCCAGGTTTAGGTGTGTATACTGTATGATACCTGACATAGTATTTAGTCCAGGTTTAGGTGTGTATACTGTATGATACCTGACATTATTTAGTCCAGGTTTAGGTGTGTATACTGTATGATACCTGACATAGTATTTAGTCCAGGTTTAGGTGTGTATACTGTATGATACCTGACATAGTATTTAGTCCAGGTTTAGGTGTGTATACTATATGATACCTGACATAGTATTTAGACCAGGTTTAGGTGTGTATACTGTATGATACCTGACATAGTATTTAGTCCAGGTTTAGGTGTGATACCTGACATAATATTTAGTCCAGGTTTAGGTGTGTATACTGTATGATACCTGACATAGTATTTAGTCCAGGTTTAGGTGTGTATACTGTATGATACCTGACATAGTATTTAGTCCAGGTTTAGGTGTGTATACTGTATGATACCTGACATAGTATTTAGTCCAGGTTTAGGTGTGTATACTGTATGATACCTGACATAGTATTTAGTCCAGGTTTAGGTGTGTATACTGTATGATACCTGACATAGTATTTAGTCCAGGTTTAGGTGTGTATACTGTATGATACCTGACATAGTATTTAGCCCAGGTTTAGGTGTGTATACTGTATGATACCTGACATAGTATTTAGTCCAGGTTTAGGTGTGTATACTGTATGATACCTGACATAGTATTTAGTCCAGGTTTAGGTGTGTATACTGTTTGTTACCTGACATAGTATTTAGCCCAGGTTTAGGTGTGTATACTGTATGTTACCCAGTGGTGGAAAAAGTACCCAGTTGTCATACTTAAATAAAAGTAAAGATACCTTAATAGAAAATGACTCAAGTAAAAGTAAAACAAAATCCTACTTGAGTAAAAGTCTAAAAGTATTTGGTTTTAAATATACTTAATATCAAAAGTATAAGTATAAATAATTTCAAATTCCTTATATTAAGCAAACCAGATGGCACCATTTTCTAGTTTTTTAAATTTACGGATAGCCAGGGGCACGCTCCAACACTCAGACATAATTTACAAACAAAGCTTGTGTTTTGTGAGTCCGCTAGGTAAGAGGCAGCAGAGATGACCAGAGATGTTCTCTTTATAAGTGTGTGAATTAAACAATTTCCCTGTCCTGCTAAGCATTCAAAATGTAATGAGTACTTTTGGGTGTCAGGAAAAATGTATGGAGTAAAAAGTACATATAATTGTCTTTAGGAATGTAGTGAAGTAAAAGTAAAAGTAGTCCGAAATATAAATAGTAAAGTAAAGTACAGATTACTACTTAAGTAGTACTTTCAAGTATTTTACTTAAGCACTTTACACCACTGATGTTACCTGACTTAGTATTTAGCCCAGGTCTTGTGCTCCTTGCTCCTTGCTCCCAGGCTGGCCCTTCAGAGAGCCCTTGCCAGTGAGTGCCCTGTTGGTCTTCATCCATGCGGGGGCACTCCAGGCACTGGCCAGCAGAGACAGGGGGCGGGGCGGGGCGACAGGAAGTGGCGGACCAACAACAGGAAGTGGCGTTGTGGGTACATACATTTAAGATCATATCAATTAAAGGAGAGAGACATGAAAAGAAAGAGAGAAGGAGAGATTGAGAGATAAACAGAGACTATCTAAGCCACCTTCATGTTAGTGTCCTCTGGCGCTAAGGTAAAGTTGTCCAGGTTGTAGCGTCCAGGTGAATCGGCGTAGGTGTAGAGATGTAGTCACTGCTGACCATAGGCACACGCACCATGCTGTACCCAATACCTGGGATACACAACAACAGCATTATACACACACAACTTTTATTGTGTTCACCCTTTATTTTACCAGGTTTGTCCCATTGAAATGAAATGTCTTACTCAAGTGAGATAGGCAGGTCAATTTATGGTCATTCTAGTAATTATGATTATAGCTATGGCCCTTACTGACCCCCTAACCCCCTGACCTCTCACCCTGAGCAGAGAAGTACTCTGGGTGAAGAAAAATGTAACCCTGTATCAGTGGTTAGGGGAAACTTCTACCTGCTACACAGAGAAACTTTCAGTGTTGCGTTGCTCTTCTGTGGTCTGTCTTGCTACACAGCACTATGAAACTACTAATGTTGGGGAGTAGTTCCACTATATGTAATTAGGTATGATTGCTGAAAGCAAGAACAACTTTAGAAATCCAACATACTTATTATTTTCTTTCGTCCGCCACCTGTAGCACCAAAACCGTAAATCTATCAACACAAAAGCAGCTTTTTCACACTACAAAACATTTGCATAAGTCCTAATGCATTTCAATGACCATAGACTTGAATGGTAAAAATTCTGGTCGTAACTAGTCTTCAACCGTTGAAACACCATTCAAACTTTAAAATGTGCTGTCTGAAATAGTGTGCTCATATACAGCTTTTTATAATTTTTTAACTATAGCCATTTAAAATGTGCATAAACATATGCATATAAGCTCTATAGGTTTCAATTGGAAATATTTGGATTCGCCACTGTTCTTGAACCGTTTATGCTACAAATAAGAAACCCACTTTGAAATGTGCACACTGACTTAAATTACATTGCTTGTTCAAAGCTTTTAGCTATGTATGCTTTTTGAACTATAACCTTTTTACATTTGCATAAAAGCTCTATAGACTTTAATAGTACATTTGGATCCGCCACTGCTCTTGAAACTATTATGCTACATAACAACACACCAACGTTAAAATGTGCAGAATTATTTACAATTGATTGCTTGACAAAAAACATTTGATACTGATTATACTTTTTCAACTATAACCATTTTGAATTTGCATAAACGCTCCATACAGTACTGTAGGCATATTGTAGGCTACAATGGGATATATTTTACATAATTTCTACCAGCATGTCACCTGTGCAACTTGAGGCAAAAAAACTCGACATCACTTTTACTCCACACACAAAGCTCTCCGTCGACCTCCATTTGGTAAATCTGACCATAACTCTATCCATCTGATTCCTGCCATTGACGCACTCAATACAGTCCGATAAAGCGGGTGCTAAGCTACAGGACTGTTTCGCTAGCACAGACTGGAATATGTTCCGGGATTCATCTGATGGCATTGAGGAGTTTACCACATCAGTCACAGGCTTCATTAATAAGTGCATCGACGACATTGTCCCCACAGTGACAGTACGTACATATCCCAACCAGAAGCCATGGAATACAGGCAACATCCACACTAAAGGCTAGAGCTGCCGCTTTCAAGGAGCGGGACACTAATCCGGACACTTATAAGAAATCCCTCTATGCGCTCCGACAAACCCTCAAACAGGAAAAGCGTCAATACAGGACCAAGATCGAATCCTACTACACCGTCGGATGTGGCAGGGCTTGCAAACTATCACAGATTACAAAGGGAAACCTAGCCACGAGCGGTCCAGTAACGCGAGCCAACCAGATCATCTAAATACCTTCTATTCTCGCTTTGAGGCTAGCAACACTGAACCATGCATGAGAGCACCAGCTGTTCCGGATGACTGTGTGATCACGCTCTCCGTAGCCGATGTGAGTAAGACCTTTACACAGGTTAACATTCATAAGGCCGCATGGCCAGACGGATTACCAGGAACTGTACTCAGAGCATGCGCTGAACACCTGGCAAGTGTCTTCACTGACATTTTTAACCTCTCCCTGACCCAGTCTGTAATACCTACATGTTTTAAGCAGACCACCATAGTCCCTGTGCCCAAGAACACAAAGGTCACCTGTCTAAATGACAATCACCACGTAGCACTCACATCTGTAGCCATGAAATGCTTTGAAAGGCCTGGAGCCACTTCAATACACATACCACCCCAACAGATCCACAGATTAGGCAGTCTCTATATTTCACTCCACACTGCCCTTTACCATCTGGACAAAAGGGACACCTACGTGAGAATGCTGATCGTTGTCTACAGCTCAGCGTTCACTAAGCTAAGGACCGGGCCACCCCCCAGGTGGTGAGGGTAGGCAACAACACATCCGCCACACTGACCCTCAACACAGGGGCCCCTCAGGGATTCGTGCTTAGTGGCCGAGCACGACACCAACACAATCATTAAGTTTGCCAACGACACGATGGTGGTAGGCCTGATCACCGACAACGATGAGACCTACTACAGGGAGGAGGTCAGAGACCTGGCAGTGTGGTGCCAGGACAACAACCTCTCTCTCAACGTCAGCAAGACAATTGAGCTGATCGTGGACTACAGGAAACGGAGGGCCGAGCACGCGCCCATCTACATCGACGGGCTGTAGTGGAGGACGTCGAGAGCTTTAAGTCCCTCTGTGTCCACATCACTAAGAAATTATCATGGTGCACACACACCAACAGTCATGAAGAGGGCACGACAACACCTCTTTCCCTTCAGGCGGCTGAAAATATTCAGCATGGGCCCTCAGATCCTCAAAAAGTTATACAGCTGCACCATTGAGAGCATCTTGACTGGCTGCATCACCTCTTGGTATGCCAACTGCTTGTCATCTGACGGCAAGGTGCTACAGAGGGTAGTGCGTATGACCCAGTACATCACTGGTGCCAAGCTCCCTGCCATCCAGGACCTCTATACCAGGCGGTGTCAGAGGAAGGCCCTAACAATTGTCAAAGACTCCAGCCACCCAAGTTATAGACTGTTCTCTCTGCTACCGCACGGTAATAGGTACCGATGCACCAAGTCTGGAACCAACAGGACCCTGAACAGCTTCTACCCCCAAGCCATAAAACTGCAAAATAATCAGTTAACAATAGCTATCTGCATTTGGCCTTTTTGCACAGAATCTTTTGGCTCATTACATATGCTGCTGTTACTGTTTATTATCTATCCTGTTGCCTAGTCACTTTATCCCTACCTATATGTACAGTGAGGGAAAAAAGTATTTGATCCCCTGCTGATTTTGTACGTTTGCCCACTGACAAAGAAATGATCAGTCTATAATTTTAATGGTAGGTTTATTTGAACAGTGAGAGACAGAATAACAACAAAAAAATCCAGAAGAACGCATGTCAAAAATGTTATAAATTGATTTGCATTTTAATGAGGGAAATAAGTATTTGACCCCCCTGCAAAAATTGACTTAGTACTTGGTGGCAAAACCCTTGTTGGCAATCACAGAGGTCAGACGTTTCTTGTAGTTGGCCACCAAGTTTGCACACATCTCAGGAGGGATTTTGTCCCACTCCTCTTTGCAGATCTTCTCCAAGTCATTAAGGTTTTGAGGCTGACGTTTGGCAACTCGAACCTTCAGCTCCCTCCACAGATTTTCTATGGGATTAAGGTCTGGAGACTGGCTAGGCCACTCCAGGACCTTAATGTGCTTCTTCTTGAGCCAGTCCTTTGTTGCCTTGACCATGTGTTTTGGGTCATTGTCATTCTGGAATACCCATCCACGACCCATTGTCAATGCCCTGGCTGAGGGAAGGAGGTTCTCACCCAAGATTTGACGGTACATGGCGCCGTCCGTCATCCCTTTGATGCGGTGAAGTTGTCTTGTCCCCTTAGCAGAAAAACACCCCCAAAGCATAATGTTTCCACCTCCATGTTTGACGGTGGGGATGGTGTTCTTGGGGTCATAGGCAGCATTCCTCCTCCTCCAAACACGGCGAGTTGAGTTGATGCCAAAGAGCTCCATTTTGGTCTCATCTGACCACAACACTTTCACCCAGTTCTCCTCTGAATCATTCAGATGTTCATTGGCAAACTTCAGACGGGCATGTACAGTGGGGAGAACAAGTATTTGATACACTGCCGATTTTGCAGGTTTTCCTACTTACAAAGCATGTAGAGGTCTGTAATTTTTATCATAGGTACACTTCAACTGTGAGAGACGGAATCTAAAACATAAATCCAGAAAATCACATTGTATGATTTTAAAGTAATTAATTTGCATTTTATTGCATGACATAAGTATTTGATACATCAGAAAAGCAGAACTTAATATTTGGTACAGAAACCTTTGTTTGCAATTACAGAGATCATACGTTTCCTGTAGGTCTTGACCAGGTTTGCACACACTGCAGCAGGGATTTTGGCCCACTCCTCCATACAGACCTTCTCCAGATCCTTCAGGTTGCGGGGCTGTCGCTGGGAAATACGGACTTTCAGCTCCCTCCAAAGATTTTCTATTGGGTTCAGGTCTGGAGACTGGTTAGGCCACTCCAGGACCTTGAGATGCTTCTTACGGAGCCACTCCTTAGTTGCCCTGGCTGTGTGTTTCGGGTCGTTGTCATGCTGGAAGACCCAGCCACGACCCATCTTCAATGCTCTTACTGAGGAAAGGTGGTTGATGGCCAAGATCTCGCGATACATGGCCCCATCCATCCTCCCCTCAATACGGTGCAGTCGTCCTGTCCCCTTTGCAGAAAAGCATCCCCAAAGAATGATGTTTCCACCTCCATGCTTCACGTTGGGATGGTGTTCTTGGGGTTGTACTCATCCTTCTTCTTCCTCCAAACACGGCGAGTGGAGTTTAGACCAAAAAGCTCTATTTTTGTCTCATCAGACCACATGACCTTCTCCCATTCCTCCTCTGGATCATCCAGATGGTCATTGGCAAACTTCAGACAGGCCTGGACATGCGCTGGCTTGAGCAGGGGGACCTTGCGTGCGCTGCAGGATTTTAATCCATGACGGCGTAGTGTGTTACTAATGGTTTTCTTTGAGACTGTGGTCCCAGCTCTCTTCAGGTCATTGACCAGGTCCTGCCGTGTAGTTCTGGGCTGATCCCTCACCTTCCTCATGATCATTGATGCCCCACGAGGTGAGATCTTGCATGGAGCCCCAGACCGAGGGTGATTGACCGTCATCTTGAACTTCTTCCATTTTCTAATAATTGCGCCAACAGTTGTTGCCTTCTCACCAAGCTGCTTGCCTATTGTCCTGTAGCCCATCCCAGCCTTGTGCAGGTCTACAATTTTATCCCTGATGTCCTTACACAGCTCTCTGGTCTTGGCCATTGTGGAGAGGTTGGAGTCTGTTTGATTGAGTGTGTGGACAGGTGTCTTTTATACAGGTAACGAGTTCAAACAGGTGCAGTTAATACAGGTAATGAGTGGAGAACAGGAGGGCTTCTTAAAGAAAAACTAACAGGTCTGTGCGAGCCGGAATTCTTACTGGTTGGTAGGTGATCAAATACTTATGTCACGCAATAAAATGCAAAGTAATTACTTAAAAATCATACAATGTGATTTTCTGGATTTTTGTTTTAGATTCCGTCTCTCAGGAGTTGAAGTGTACCTATGATAAAAATTACAGACCTCTACATGCTTTGTAAGTAGGAAAACCTGCCAAATCGGCAGTGTATCAAATACTTGTTCTCCTCACTGTATATGTGCTTTCTTGAGCAGGGGGACCTTGCGGGCGCTGCAGGATTTCAGTCCTTCACGGCGTAGTGTGTTACCAATTGTTTTCTTGGTGACTATGGTCCCAGCTGCCTTGAGATCATTGACAATATCCTCCTGTGTAGTTCTGGGCTGATTCCTCACCGTTCTCATGATCATTGCAACTCCACGAGGTGAGATCTTGCATGGAGCACCAGGCCGAGGGAGATTGACAGTTATTTTGTGTTTCTTCCATTTGCAAATAATCGCACCAACTGTTGTAACCATCTCACCAAGCTGCTTGGCGATGGTCTTGTAGCCCATTCCAGCCTTGTGTAGGTCTACAATCTTGTCCCTGACATCCTTGGAGAGCTCTTTGGTCTTGGCCATGGTGGAGAGTTTGGAATCTGATTGATTGATTGCTTCTGTGGACAGGTGTCTTTCATACAGGTAACAAGCTAAGATTAGGAGCACTCCCTTTAAGAGTGTGCTCCTAATCTCAGCTCGTTACCTGTATAAAAGACACCTGGGAGCCAGAAATATTTCTGATTGAGAGGGGGTCAAATACTTATTTCCCTCATTAAAATGCAACTGAATTTATAACATTTTTTACATGTGTTTTTCTGGATTTTGTTGTTGTTATTCTGTATCTCACTGTTCAAATAAACCTACCATTAAAATTATAGACTGATCATTTCTTTGTCAGTGGGCAAACGTACAAAATCAGCAGGGGATCAAATACTTTTTTCCCTCACTGTACATATCTACATCAATTACCTCGTATCCCTGCACATCCACTTGGTACTGGTTCCCCTCTGTATATAGCCAAGTTATTGTTACTCATTGTGTATTTATTCCTTGTGTTATTATTTTTCTAATATTTCTCTCTGCATTGTTGGGTAGTGTAACGGAGACGCAGGGAGTCAGGAAGCAGGTTCAGTCGGTGAGTTTAATAGGAACGAACATGGAGTGAATACAAAAACAGGGTTAGTGTCTAAACAGGAAACAATACTACCTTGTGATGAAGTCCAGGTGTGCGTAATGATGGGTTGTCAGGACCAGTGGTTAGTAGACCGGCGACGTCGCTCGCTGGAGCGGGAGTAGACGTGAAAGGAAGGGCCCGTAAGTAAGCCTTTCACTATTAATCTACACCTGTTGTTTACGAAGCATGTGACAAATACAATTTGATTTATTTGGATTTGCCACTGTTCTTGAACCGTTTACGTGTACATACTGACCCAACTTATGTTGCTTGTCAAAAGACTGTTGATACTACTTGTGCTTTCTGAACTATAATCATTTCAATTTAGCTTAAAACTCCATAGACTTCAAAGGGAAATATGAGATTTGCCCCTGCTCTTGAGCCATTTCAGCTACAAAGACCAACCCAACGTTGAAATGTGCAGAATGACTCAACATAGATAACTTCAACACAGCTTTTTGCTACCATTCATACTTTATAAACAATAAAGCTTGTTGTATCTCCATTCATTTTAATGGCGGATTGCAGGCTTCAACATCTAAACTGAAATCCCTGCCACAGAACATTCAGAATGTTCAAACTAAAACATAAAAACACATTATATTACTTAAGATACTGTCTGACCCGGCGCCAGCATAAAGTGACTAAGGGGGCATTATATAGAATTCTGATTATTCTGTATAATCACGCTATACCACAATAAACATAAAGTTCAAATGCAGGGACTCCTAGATTTGGCCCGTGGTTGGTTTTATCTGGCCAAGTTTTCTGAGCAAAGAAATTATACATATTTTTTGTATTATTTCTCATTTTCATTGTTGGACATAAAAGACTGTAAAAACACCAGGAAATCAGCTCCAAGTGATTTTAAATTTTGATAATCTGTTCCGATGGATATACTGTATGTAAGAGTTGTGCAAAGTTGGTAGAATCTTAATGAAAATTATTCACAGCTGTAATGGCTGCCAAAGGTGCTTACACCAAGTATTACCCTGAGGGGGGTAGAGACCTATCCAATTATGATATTTAATTGATTTGTTTTTAGCAAAATATTCTATAACTTTCTTTCACTTTTAATGTGTGGATTAGGTTGTGTAGAACTGTAGGAACAAATCTAATGTAATCCCTTTTTAGATGACATTTTAAGGCAGCAAAATCTGAAAAAAGTTCAAGGGGGTGTAGACTTTCTATAGGCACTGTATATTTTGCTGACGGACACCAGTTGGTTTTGGCGTACACTATGCTAATATGAAGACATTTTTGGGGGGGAAATGTTATCACCCTCTAACTTACTTAATTTTTTATTAAAAGGAATAATTAATCATTTAAAAGTGGACAGACAGCGGATCAAGGGAATGCACACAGCAGTACAGAACAGAGGCATCATTTTACGCAAATTAATTGTCTATTTGCAGACCGATGGCAACTTTGTGCTCGGGTTCTCTGGGAATCAAACTCTGAACACAGATGCTCAGGAGCTCATCCTCCAACAAAATGGCAATCTGGTCATCTACGCCAGGGTTTCCAAAACTCGGTCCTGCTGATTCAAATAATCAAAGCTTGATGAGCTGGCTATTTCAGTCAGCTGCATAGTGCTAGGGCAAAAAACTAAATGTGCACCCAGGGGGGCCCCAGGACTGAATTAGGGAAACCCTAATCTACGCCATCCCACATGCAACCCCAACAATGCACAAAGCGGTCAACTCACCCTCACTGACGAAGGTGCCCTGATCCTCTACATTCCCGGAAATGTGGTCTGGTGCTCTCATGATGACACTGGTAATGAGGAAGAGTAACATCGCATCGCCTGTCTACGTCTACCACTAAAATCTGTATTCAAAAGCCTCTCTTGCGCTTTCATTTGCTCAAATAAAGAATACATTTACTTTTAAAGTAGTGGTTTGTGTTGTAATTCTGTGCATTGTGACTGCGGATTCTCTCTGTGTTCAAAAGACAAACATCACTACTAACTTGATCATGGAGATTATAGCTTTATTGACTCACATAAAAGAGAACATGAGATCTGACTGTTTTTCATGTACATTTTTATTATGAAAGAGACATCCACTATCATGCATCACAACAGAATAATTTATGGAGGGATACACACATATACATGGATTATAACGATGCAGTTATGTGAGTCTGTATTGGTGTTTGTCCCATAGAGAATGATAGAGGCCGCTAGTGGCAAAAAGGTGTTTTAGCATGGGCAGCACCATTGAGAGCTTCCCCCATGCTTCCGCCATTTTAAAGTAGTCAACTGGGTGGGGTTTCCTATGGGTTGGAACCTCAATGGCACTGCCCATGCTGTCACAGATGCTATAATGGCACAGATAAAGATGAGTCCTCTATCCATCTCTATGAATTGTCCATGATTATGGGTGTGTGTGAGTGGGAGGGTGTGGGCCCATGTGTGATGTTACAGGAAGGCACACAGTCTCTCCAATACAGAAGGGTTTCTGTTGCTGAGGAAGATCAGTTCTTTCTTCCCTTCTTCTGTCTGACCTGATGGAGAGAGAGAGAGATGGAGAGAGAGAGATGGGGAGAGAGAGAGAGAGAGAGAGAGAGAGAGAGAGATGGAGAGAGAGAGAGACGAGGCTCTCAGAAATCAGTTCAAAATGTCATAATCTAAACCAACACAAACTGTGCCAGTGGTGAAAGTGAACAGCTCTTACTATGTGGGTGTTGTAGCCAGTGGCTGTCCAGGTAGTAGAGGTAACAGCTCTCAAACTCCTTCTCACTGTAGTTGGAGACTGGTACTGGGACAAACGGGTCCATGCTGTCAAAGCCCTCCTGTTGGGGGAACACAGAGAAGAGGAGGATAGAAAGGTTTATAGGTCAACTTATGTTTCTATTTGACTGGTCATACAATAACATGAAACATGATGTATGTAAACACGTCAGAAGAGTCTTTTCCAAAACATCTAGATCAGTCCCTTCCCTTAGCCCTTGTTAGCCCAGATCAATAGACACCAAGGGCTGGAGGTTGTTTTTGGACTGGACATACAACATTAATTGGGATGTAATCATGACCCCTGACCTCTCCCAGCAGCTCCTGGGGCAGGTAGGCAGAGCTTGGAGCGTAGAGAGACCCTGTCTGAGACAGAGTGGCGATGACCGCCCCTCCACACTGAGGAGAGAGAGAGAGGGGTGGTGGTGAAAATCTGAATTATTACATTTTCTATTAGACATAGAGGATAACTCCATGCAGTTCTGACCCAGTCATTGTTGATCATCTTCCTCAAGTTATGAACCAACGTCAACTCCTCTGGAGCCACCTGACAGACAGGACAGGACAGGACGAGAGAGAGAGAAGGGAAAAGTGACAGGAAGAGAGGATGAAATGGAGAGGAGAGAAAGCGACAGGTCAGTTAGGTACACAATCTTTACACAGAAATTACAAAAGACATGAAAATGGAAGCACAGTGAGGTGAATGAATGTATAGGTGTGTATAAGTACTGGGCTCTTGTCCTCCTTCTTGAGCGTGGTCCTTCCCCAGAGACCGTTGACTCCATCAACAGCCACAGCTAGCCTGAAGCCCTCCTCAGCCCCCTCTGTCCCCCCAGCCTGAAGCCTCAGCTCCTTTAGCACCGCCCCCACCACATCACTGCTGCTCTTCACACGAGACACTCCCTGGGGAGAAACAAACATGGTTTAACAATGATACGTGGTATGAGATTCTTAAAAGAGAAGTGCACTGAACCAATTATGTTGCAGGACTGGAGGCCAGACGCAAGGCGTCCGCATGATTCCCAGCAGAAACAATTCGGAAGAGTTTGTGCATATATTATGATGACATTTTTGTTCATTTTGGACTTCTGTAAGGTTTTTTTGGGGGGGGCTGTTCAGGCACAATTACATTTTTTCTTGAGGCAAGCCGAAGTCGGTAGCCGAAGTCTATGCCCCTTCGTCAGTGATTGGTCAACAGTAGGGATTCTTTAATAAAGTATTTGTTGTCATTCAACAAGAGACAACTCTTTTTCATGCACATTTTTTTAATTGAGAAATACTGCACCAAACATTTTAGTTAGACTAAGATCTCCTTGGCAAAAACGCCAAAATGAATGACAGATTGAGTTATTTTAGATGAATTCTGACTACGGCATCTCAAAATGGACAAACAGCACTATTGATGCTTTTTTCAAGCGAAGGTCTTTTAAGGGAGTATGCGAGCACACTCGTTCGGTTCGCCTAGCAGAGTTTGGCCGAACTGAAGCATGCTGATGCCTTAATACAGGGCAGGTTGACACTGGACTCACCATGTCCACCAGTTCCCCTAGTGGCCGTCCCTCCTCAGTGCTCTCTCTCTTAGTCCACACGTACCGCTGCCTCAACTTGATCTAAATCAACAACAAGGAGACACACTAGTCACACATACAGAACGCCTCAAGTTTACTTACATACAGTGTCTTCAGAAAGTATTCACACCACTGGACTTTTTCCATATTGTGTTACAGCCTGAATTTAAAATGGATTCAATAGAGATTGTGTCACTGATCTACACACAATACCCCATTTATAAAATAATTTGTCAAAGTGGAATTATGTTTTTAGAAAAAAATCAAAAAATGTAATTTGAAATGTTCATATGAAATGTCTTGAGTCAATAAGTATTCAAACCATTTGTTATGGCAAGCCTAAATAAGTTCAGGAGTAAAAATATGCTTAACAACTCTGTGTGCAATAATAGTGTTTAACATGATTTTTAAATTACTACCCCATCTCTGTACCCAACACATATAATTATCAGTAAGGTCCCTAAGTCAAGCAGTGAAAAATATTCCAAAACATACATCCTGTTTACAATATGGCACTAAAGTAACACTGAAAAAAATGTGGCATGAAATTTACTTTTGTCCTGAATACAAAGTGTTATGTTTGGGGCAAATCCAACACAACACATCACTGACTATCACTGTTCATATTTTTAAAATGGTGGTGGCTGCATCATGTTATGGGAATGCTTGTCATCGGCAAGGCCCAGGGAGTTTTTTAGGATAAAAAGAAACAGAATAGAGCTAAGCACAGGCAAAATCCTACAGGAAAACCTGGTTCAGTCTGCTTTCCAACAGACACTGGGAGACAAACACAAGGCCAAATATACACTGGAGTTGCTTACCAAGATGACATTGAATGTTCCTGAGTGTCGTAATTACAGTGTTGACTTAAAATCAGCTTGAATATCTATGGCAAGACTTGAAAATGGCTGTATAGCAATGATCAACAACCAACTTGACAGAGCTTGACACATTTTTTAAAGAATAATGGGCAAGTATTGTACAATCCAGGTGTGCAAAGCTCTGAGATTTACCCAGAAAGACTCACAGCTGTAATTGCTGCCAAAGGTGATTCTAACATGTATTGACTCAGGGGGTTGAATACTTATCTAATCAAGATATATTACCGTTTTATTTTCCATGAATTAAAAAAAAAAAAAATTCTTCCACTGAGATCGTTGGCAAAAAATGTCAATTAAATCAGTTATAATCCCACTTTGTAACAACAAAATGTGGAAAAAGTCAAGGGGTATGAATACTTTCTGAAGGCACTGCATCTTACTTCTAATGTTAGGATTAGAGGAGGGTAAGCTGATCCAAGATCTGTTGCTACAGGCAACATATACCTGGCGTCCACTATTTATCTGAGGAGGAGGAGCTACCTTGGAAAGGAAGGGTTCATTGGTGGTTCTGAAGTTGCGTAGCCAGTTGGACGCCTGGATTGGCTGGTCGAAGCGGGAGGCGTGGTAGGAGGAGGGCAGCAGCTCCTTACAGTTCTTCACCCACAGGTGGGCTATAGATAGGAGAGGAGGAGATTATCATGATCATCATTTTGTGTGTTGGGGTAGTGTGTGTGTGTATGTGTGTGTGTTACTACCGTCTGGTATGTGTAGTACTAGCCATCCCTGTGTGGAGCAGTAGCGGACAGTATGACAGAGAGACATGGTCTTCCCACTGCCCTTCACCCCATCTACACAACCAGTCAAGGTCAACACAAATCAACACAATACAGGTAGACAACACTGGTCATAGAGCGGTACAGGGATGACGGTGTGTATATTAAAAATGTGTAAAGGCACAAAGGTACATTGAGGTGTGATCAGGTGTATTAGGTAGGGTAGGATACAGAGTAGGTAGCGCAGGGTGGGCTTGCTGTAGTCGGCTCTCTTCAGGTGAGATATCAGCTCCAGAGCAGGCTGCCTCACCATCACACAGCCCTCGTTAAATGTCTTCACCTGGACACGGGTACAGACAGTCAGTCAGTCATACTGTAACACCCTAACACATGCTCGGATGCGGACACACAATACCTGTTGTTGGTATCGTGGAGGCAGGCCGTGGGGGAAGACAGTGCGGAAGTGGGAGGGGGGCACAGTGTAGTACTGCCCTAGGTGCTGCTCCGAATGACAGGCCTGGGGACAGAGGGAGATTAAACATCAGTACTCTCCAGACTTAATACGACATGCTACAGTATATGAATAAAGTGGGATTGATTAGTTTATTGATTTATTCCACCTACCGGGTCGTTCTCCTGTGTTCTGAAGATGGAGAATGTCTCCTGTCTCGTCTCCGACTCCATGGCAACCGCCTCCTGCTGCTGGCCACACCCACTGCCATGGAGCGGCCGCACCTGCGCTACCTGTCCGTGACATCATCACATTCCACAGGTAAGAGTCAGGTGTTAAGCGTCTATCATAGTCCAAAACGTGTACACCTAAGCACAGCAGTGTTCTAGAATACAGGACCGTTAGAATGAACTACAGTGGTGAATCACAACATGCATTTTCACTAGTACCAGCAACCAGCACAACATCTCCAGAAATACGTGTACTGTATATGTTTAGGGCTGACTTTTCAAAATGCATTATCCCACGGAAACTGACATCACAATGCATATTAAATGTTAATAAATATGCATAGCTAGCACTAGCCCAAGATGTACTCTTAAGGAGCCTAATGTTACCGTTACTCCGTAAGGTCCAAGGACCTTATATGTTATTTTCAGAGGTAGACTAGCTCTGGCGGCCAAAACAGCCAAATACTACATGTAAACGCGAATCGATTCTCAATTGCCATACGGTTCTAGAAACAAAGCCCTTTACATTCATATCAGATCAAAATAATTTCACAAATGCAAAATACACACCTACTGCACACCACAGGAGGTTGGTGGCACCTTAATTGGGGAGGTCAGACTTGTGGTAATGGCTGGAGCGGAATGGTATCGAATACATCAAACATGGGTTCCATGTGTTTGATGCCATTCCATTAGCTCCTTTACAGCCATTATTATGAGCCGTCCTCCCCTCAGTAGCCTCCACTGCTGTACATTGTTTTAACCGGCTTTATCACAGATGCAGCCAACAGTATTTTTCAGTGACAACACGTTTCTGGCGGCCTTCTTCCATTACAAACAGGTGTTCGGGGCATACTAAATAGCAGCACAGGTGGTCCCTCAGTCTTCCGTAAACACGCGCTGTAATATGAATTATGGCAATGTGGGAACACTAACCCTATAAAAAGGTGTGTATCAATTTAACATTTTGTTTTTTGAAAATTGTTTCTCGCTGTTATTTAGGATAAGGAAGGTCCTTATGTTTCCAAAACTGTAACGCAAGCGATGCGTGTTAATGTTCAGACCGAGCGTCGGGGCTCTTAACTAAACTCACCCATACAGAAGACGCCTTCGTCCAATGACTTATGTGTAATGGAAATGTGAGTCGAGAGCTAGCACATGACAACAATTAGGTATAAGAGACTATAGTATTAGTGCAAGCCTCATGCTATGAATGTCATGGGATCTTGCACCATGGACTCACCGTTTGTCGTAATCTGAAGGATAGTCTGTGAAGGGCCATGTTCTGGAACATGAATAAGTACATCAACCCAGGTCAGTTTACACAGCTACACTGGTGCCATCTCTACTATTGTAGAGGCGACCTTGACTGTAAAATGTGTATTTTATTTTATTAGGACTAGCAAGCTATCTTAGCTCAATAGCTAGCTAACCTTACATTAGCTAGCTAGATATCTGCTAGCATGAGACTGTAACATGCATCGTCATACAGTACACTGCAGCAAGACTACAACAACTGTAGGTACACTACAATTTACCAAGCAATTAATTCATTAAATTCCAAATTAAGATCCAAACAGAAAAGGTCATGTAGTTATAGACGGTCTATTTTGAGAACACTGAAGTTGCACAATTTCGGTCGAACTGTCACGGTGCTAAATCAGTGGACGTTGCCATTTTGGTTTGTAGACAAAGGATGTGACGTGAAGAGCTCGAACATGCGCAAATCCAGATGTCAATCACAGCTTTTGTAGCGCTAGGTGGTCTTATTTAGAACCAGTCTGATTTATATATAAAAAATCATAATAATAATTGTCTACAGTTGGATAGCCGGATGGTGGGTGATGAGAATAGTTGGTCTAAAATAGATTTAAGTCAATGGACCTAGGACCTAGGCCTATAGGTTTCCAATGGTTATGACAGGTGGAAAAAAATAACTTTATAAACACTCAGGATGATTCTTTGCAAGATGGTCCCATAAATTCCAGAGTGGAGTATGCGCGAATGAAACCAAAAAATATTTTATTTTAGTTTGTAAACATAATTATAGCCTCAGGCCTAATATTAGACATTCAACCACAATAATGCTCTATAGTGATAATGTTTCAAATGAAATATAATTTATAAACAACAACAAAAAAACTGTAGGCCTTGGTTGTATAGGCTTACAGGATACTGGATCTCCCATAGCGCATATCAATCACCCTTCTCTCCCTCCCTTCTCTCCCGCCTCTTGGAGCTTCTGAAAGAGTGTGGCGTGTGTTGTTTTCAGCTTGTTTGAGACTTCTGTAGCCTTCTACTCAGTGCTTCTACTACCGGCACTTTTCGCTCAGAAGCCCCCGTTTTGTGAATGGGCTTCAGTCCGCCCTGACTTCAACCATGCCCGGGTAGCGCAAGGAACGAATTAAGATATGCAAACAGGTAACTGCTTGGGAAAGAAGGGCCAAGAGAAAGCAAGGCTTGATGTTTCGGAGCTTATATGTCGTCGCCATTTTGTTAGTTTTTTTTTGTTTTTATATCATTATGCATATCTAAATAATTTAGGCTATTTTGTGAACATACGTTTTTAGCTACTTTTTTGATCATTTAGATGCACATTGAACTGTTGAGTGTTTTTATTATTTCGGACAACTGCACATATAGCTTCTGAATACATTTTCTCATGAAAGTTGCTTTTGCTAAGAGATTGCTGTCTTATGTGCTCATCATTTATTACGAGTGAAGCTTGCAACGATGCAATCGAATAGAAAGTCTAGCTGTCAACAATGTTTTGGCACAGAATGACGCAGCCTCACCGGGGGCGTTCTCCGTTATCGAGCACAGTGCACGATCTGATCAGTCTGAAGGAAACAATGTAGCCTAACCTTCCCTTTCCCTGGATGAGAAATAGTTACAAAATAAACATAGCACTACTGCAGGGCAACAGGACTGACCCCCCCCAAAAAAAAAGTTTTTAGTACAAAATAAAAAATAAATAGGATTTTATTGTTTATGTCAAAAAATACTACAATCACAAGGAATTCAGCTAAAAATGAGTATAATTTAGGAAACTGTTCCCAAGTATATAAACAAATAAAAAAAGAGACATAGCCTTTGTATGTGATCATGTCTCAATGTAATCAAGGTATGAAATTATTGTTATTTTCAAATACAATCTCTTATTAGGATTAGTTGTGGTCAATTTGCAGTGTACAAATTATTATAATTATGTTTTGGCCCCCGAACATTGACTCGGCGGCTGAATCTAGTTGCCTTCCCCTGCACTACTGTAACTAGCTTGCCACCTAGCTGTCGAGACAAGTTACCACGGAGAATGCTACTGTAGTGTCTTCAACCGAGCGCTATGAAAACAGCCGCGCAAATGTTCTCTTCTGTATCCAGCCAGCCTATGCGTAGGGTTTCCGAGGAGGAGTAGGCCAAGCGACTTTAGTTATGTAACCAAACCAATATCTGAATACATCGCATGATTGTTGATGGTTGTCGAGAGGATAGGGCAGTATCACCAAGCTCTCTGATCTTGTGTAATGTAGGCTAAACGCAGTTTTGGGACGGGCACGCTCGGTAAGTAGCACGATTATGTCTAATTTTGTAGCATATCAAACCAGCATGTTATGTTAGTTTGTAAGTATATGCTAGCGTGCTGTATCACAGTGTTGCAACAGTATTGCATCTATCATATCATTTATTATGGGGGTGTGGGACCAGGGTTGAATTCTCGCTTTACAGACTGTGATAATATTTATCAAGCCAATGTTGCTGACACAAGTATTATAAGGCAGACAGAGGACAGATGAGGGGGAGGAAAGGGGCATGGACTCATCACAAAAAAAATATTGTTTCATCATAGAGAATTGTGATCACTGACAGACATGTAATAGTTTAATGGTTAAATTGGTTAATTTCGTTGTGCAATAATATGTATTATTGGCAGATGTTCTGTGAAATAGGCTATATGAATGACAACAACAACAATGGCACGTGTCATGTCATTGTGGTTCTCTGTAGCTCAGCTGGTAGAGCACGGCGCTTGTAACGCCAAGGTAGTGGGTTCGATCCCCGGGACCACCCATACACAAAAAAAAATGTATGCACGCATGACTGTAAGTCGCTTTGGATAAAAGCGTCTGCTAAATGGCATATTATATTATGGAATATTATTACCTACGTTATGTGTGCCCGGTGCATAATGCCTACAAGCTGCCATAGTTCACACGACGCATCAAAGCCATTCGCAAAATAAACTAGTGCTAATGTTGTCATGACAGTGACAAGGTGAACGCGGGTAGATCACACAGTGAGTGCAGTACTGGACATCCCTCCCCTCCCCTCAGCTCCGCTCTAGATCAGCCAGCCAGTGTAGCAGCGACCAGGGTACACAATGTAAGACCCACGGACCAAGAGCCTGATACAGCCAGTAATAACTGTGAAGAGAAGGGCAGAGAAAGAGAGTGTGTTTGTGTGTCACAACATTAGCTCTCTGAGATACATTGGTATCGAACATGTTAAAACACCTAGGAGGGAGGGGAGGGAGATACTGATAATCTATTATTGAGAAGATAATTGTATTGGATTCATCGTTTGTGTACCATGTCTCCTAAAGGTCTGAACCAAGAGTTTGATATCAAATCATTTCTTACATGAATATGTCACTTTGATTTGTCTTGCCTTCCAGGGCTCCTACTTGGTCATTTTGTAAATATATTTTATTTTCTGGAACTACTACATGTACCCCTCTCATTGATATCAAATTATTATTAGAGATGCACAAAAGGTTTTTGCACCCACCATGCGTCATGTGCGTAATGATGTGAGGTGAAATGTGTATATTTGGGGATGTGAGCACTCAGTTTATTTGTTTGACCTGACGAAGATCTGTTCGGATCGAAAACGTTG
Source organism: Coregonus clupeaformis (assembly GCF_020615455.1). NCBI lineage: Eukaryota > Metazoa > Chordata > Actinopteri > Salmoniformes > Salmonidae > Coregonus > Coregonus clupeaformis. The sequence continues at coordinate 240,643 of NW_025533796.1, read as the reverse complement.
TCAATAAAGCGGTGAATTGGGAGCTTTAACAGTGTGCAGGCCTTGTTCTTTACTAGTATTCTTTATTAGCCCAGCACCTATGTTTTTAAGGATGTGCATATGACCACAAACTTTTCTGTGTGTGCGTGTGTGTCTCATCAGCTTGTATGGAGTAGCGGTACCACTTAGTATACTGCAATACTATCTCAACCTATCACTATCATGTACACTGCATGACCAAAAGTATGTGCACACCTGTTTGTCGAATATCTCATCCAAAATCATGGGCGTTAATATGGAGCTGGTCCCCCCCCTTTGCTGCTGTAACAGCCTCCACTCTTCTGGGAAGGCCTTCCACTAGATGTTGGAACATTACTGCGGGGACTTGCTTCCATTCAGCCAAAAGAGTATTAGTGAGGTTGGGCACTGATGTTGGGCGATTAGGCCTGACTCGCAGTCGGTGTTCAAATTCATCGCAAAGGTGTTCGATGGAGTTGAGGTCAGGGCTCTGTGCAGGCCAGTCAAGTTCTTCCACAGCGATCTCGACAAACCATTTCTGTATGGACATCGCTTTGTGCACGTGGGCATTGTCATGCTGAAACAGGAAAAAACTATTGCCACAAAGTTGTAAGCACAGAATCGTCTAGAATGTAATTGTATGCTGTAGTGTTAAGATTTCCCTTCACTGGAACTAAGGGACCTAACCCGAACCATGACAAACAGACCCAGACCATTATTCCTCCTCCACCAAACTTTACAGTTGGCACTATGCATTGGGGCAGGTAGCATTCTCCTGGTATCCGCCAAACCCAGATTTGTCAGTCGGACTGCCAGATGGTGAAGCGTGATTCATCACTCCAGAGAATGCGTTTCCATTGCTCCAGAGCCCGGCGAGCTTTACACCACTCCAGCCGACGCTTGGCATTGCACATGGTGATCTTCGGCTTGTGTGCAGCTGCTCGTCCAAGGAAACCCATTTCATGAAGCTCCTGACGAACAGTTCTTGCGGTGACGTTGCTTCCAGAGGCAGTTTGGAACTCGGTAGTGAGTGTTGCAACCGAGGACAGACTATTTTTACACGCTACGCGCGTCAGCACTCGCCACACCCATTCTGTCAGCTTGTATGGCCTACCACTTTGCGGCTGAGCCGTTGTTGCTCCTAGACGTTTCCACTTTACAATAACAGCACTTACAGTTGACCGGGGCAGCTCAAGCAGGGCAGAAATGTTACGAACTGACTTGTTGGAAAGGTGACATGCTATGACGGTGCCACGTTGAAAGTCACTGAGCTCTTCAGTATGGACCTTTCTACTGCCAATGTTTGTCTATGGAGATTGCATGGCGGTGTGCTCGATTTTATACACCTGTCAGCAACAGGTGTGGCTGAAATAGCCAAATCCACTCATTTGAAGGGGTGTCCACATACTTTTGTATATACAGTAGCGTATAATGGGATGCTCTGTCAGCAGTGTTGTCACAGAGCTGCTAATATACAAGTAGTTATGGCTGATAACAGTGACAGTCAGATGGTGATAGTTGGATATGAGAGGGTCATTAGAGTGATTTAACCCACTGCTCGTTGAGTGCTTACGATCACAATGATGATAGTGACAAGTCTATCCATCACTCTGACATCCGCAATAGCTGTAGACCTGCTGCTTAAAGGTAGACTGAGTGAAATTACTTTGCCATGAGCAGCACAGCGTGGTAACCAGGGCTCCAAAACAGCGGAGAAGTTGAGCCTCGCGCGTCAACGCTCAATTACAGTAGTTGTTGCGGAAATTGACCCACTATGCTGTTTACTTTCTGCATCTATGTCATATCGCTGAGTCTACCTTTAATGTTGAGATACCGTCGACTGCTGGTTAGTTAGCACAACAGACAATACCCTGGAGCAGACAGACAGGCTGTTTATAGGACTGAGGGTCATAACATTAGTATTTAGTCATAGTGAATAATACGATTAGCTTTTTTGTCTATCCAGTATGTATTGGCCACACCCCTTTCCTCAGTTTATCTACATGTAGGCTAAGCGTGGGCCTGCTTGTTGACTCATGGCACTTGTACTTGTGTTATCTAAACGCATAATGTAGCCTATTCCATAAATCTATATTCTGAGAATTAAAGGTATTTCAACCTGTCACTCAATTTAGCCAACTTGACATTGTATTGACAAACAGGGCTGTACTATACTATACTGTACTGTACTGTACTCTAGCTCACCATGTCTCCTTAGTCTTCATGTCACTGTGACCTCCACATATGTATACTCTCTCTCTCTCTCTCTCATTCTATTTCTGGGTTCTCTCTGTCCTTATATCTGGGTCAGGCCACAGTAGTGGTCACTGTAGAGGTGACCAGTAGTCAGAGAGATACTGAGCTCTACATGCTAACATGGTCTGACTGGAAGCCTCTTCAGAGGACAAGGACAAGGCACTGTTGAGAGACAGATGAGTTGTTTCATAAGAGGCTCTCCATAGAGAGTAAAGAATGTACAACAGGGTGTGTTTTATTAGGAAATGGAAGAGAGAGAGAGAGAGATACAGGAGATGGTGTTTGTCTTGGCGTATATTGGTCAGCACATAGAGACTACAGAGCAAGTGTGTGAGAGAGAGGGAGACAGAGAGTAAAGTATGGCTGTTCAGGGGAACGTTATTGCTGAGTGTGATACTTGCCTTAGCGTCACATTAAAAGTCAATTTACAATGGAGTAAATGAAAAGCTTACTTGACTTAGAGGAAACCAGAGGAGGGGGAGGAATTCACTCGTTTCCAAAAATACGTTTTGCCCGTTCCTACGGATTTGTGTTACACCACTACTGAGAGGGGAGGAGGGGAAAGTTCTGGAGGACGTGAATGGAGGGATTGAGGTTGAAGAGGAGAAAAAGACGGGAGAGAAGAGGGGGAGGAAATATGGTTTTGATTAACATGGATACGGTGCCTGGTGCTTGGTTGACCATTTTACTGTGTGGTCTGTTCTGAGAGAGAGAGAGAGAGAGAGAGAGAGGACGAAAAGAGAATTGAAGTATGCAAAGGGTTGCTGACAGACATGAAACAGAGAAGGTTGGAGAGAAAAGAGAGAAAAGAAAGAGGTGGACTACAGTAGAGGGGAGGGAGGGAGGAGGGAAAGGTAGAGGGATTGTGGGGTGGAGAGAAATCGAAGTTGGTATCGAGCATGAGCCCTTAGATCTGTGATCACTTCACGAACGAAAGAAAGAAAGATGGAGTGAGGAATGGAAGGAAGGAAGCAAGGAAGGAATGATACCTTTTTAAAGAATTTTGAACAGGGCCCCTGTTTTCCAGTAAGTGTGGGCATTCTTGGAAAGGGCTGCTCTGCTGAGTGTGATTGGTCCCCTGGGGTTCTGTTCAGTGAGGTCATCAGTGAGGTCATCATCTGAATCATCTCCTGAGTGACTTTACTGCCATCTGCTTCTCACACACACACAAACACACACACACATACATATACACACGCGGCTTCGGAAATTGTATTGCAGAATTTTCTTCAGGACTTTGGACGGAGAGAGCGGGGGAAAGAGAGAGAGCTGACTCCAGTTGTAGGGTTTAGTATAGTGTTGGCTGCCAAGCTGCGTGATGCTGTGGTCAGCTGCAGTGGAGAACAGAAGATAGCCTACATGTAAGCTGACATTTAGCTGGTGTCTTTTGTCGTCTGTTGTAAGCATTATAGGAAGTGCCATAGAGGTAGTATAGTTTCTGTGTTTTCACTTTCTTGTAAAGTGCCCTACATTTGGATTGTCATTCTGTTGTTTTTCAGTAAAGCTGATAGGGGACTTTTCGTCTGTCGTTGTTGAATTTCTGCTACTAATGTCTGATGTCAGTGAAATGACTAATCTCTCTCTCTGTCTGTTTCTCTCTTTCACTCCATCCTTCTCAGCTCAAGCCTGACTGACAGACAGAGAGGGACAGAGCGCTGGACAGTTGGGTCAAGAAAGCCTTTTGACATTTCATCTCTGGACAGTACCTGTTCCCTCCCACCCTGGGTGCTGCACCCCCCACCCCTCCCCCTTCACATCTCTGATGGACCAGAGAGCGAAGGGGGGACCATCTCTACCTCCACCATCCACACTGCCTCTCCTCCCCCCTGCCCCGCCACAGCAGTACCCAGAGAAAGAGGTAGGCAGTGGGAAGCGGAAGAGGAGAGAGAAGGAAGGAGGAGGTGGTGCAGTACTGGAGGTGCTCATTGAGGGGCGCTGTGGCGCTGCAGGGCAGAGACGGCTCCCATTCCCAGGCAGAGAGAGGAGCTGCACTGAGGGCAATGTGAGGCTGAGGATCGGAGTCCAAACGGCCAAACGCATCAAGAAACCCCCCAGGACCCTGGAGGGCTACGAGTATAAACCCACCATCAGGACCTACCAGAGGCCTGGGAGGGGGGCAGCGGGGAGGGGGGATCAGGAGGGAGGGGGGAGTGGGCAGGGGAACAGCCCTCAGGAGGAGGGGGACGGAGAGCAGAACCAGGGGTCGGACCCCAACACCACCCAGACCAGGAAGATACACTCCTCCTCGCCTCCGCCTTCATCACCACCATCATCATCATCATCATCATCATCATCATCAACAGCCCCTACAACCACCACTCCCAGCCCAGCCAACCCTCAGACTGCGCCAGCCAAACAGGTAAGAAGAGAACCACTACTACCTCACTGAATACCTGACTTGTTAACCGCTTACTACTAATTTATTACATTGACTAGTACTTCAGTTCTGTTTTATTTGTACACTGGGTCCCCTACAAACCTCTAGTGTGGAGAAGGAAAAGTCATGGATATTATAGTATTCACATTTGACACAATTGTATATTATTACACGTTTATCTAGGCCTATGCATGATATGCATTAGTGTACAATTAATGTACAGTATGTGTGTTTCCTATTAATTCCCCACCAGGCGTGTTATCCTGTCCCGAACACTCAGCGCTGTTCCTAATGGTTTATAATAATAAGGTGAAGTAAGTGATTGTCTGGATAGAGAAACTTAAACAGCAGCAGCAGTAGTGTAGTGGTGCATTAGAATATAGAGAACAGGACTATTAATAGTCACACAGCACAGCAACTATTAGCAGCTGATCCAGACATTGGTCCATCAGCTCTTATGACAATCACCTACCCCAGAGAGTAGATTATTGCTTTAGCTGCAAATACACCAGTCAGGCTGCAGCAACGCAGCTCACAAATGACAGGACAAGCATGAAATGTCAAGCCTCCTCATCTCTATTAGTGGGCATTTATAGCTACCAATAGCACAGCTGCCTTTCTCTGTCTTTCTCGATCGCTCTCGCTCTCTAATTCTCTCTCCTCTGTCTCTTTCTCTCGGTCTATTTTTACCTCCCCTCTTTCCTCTACCTGCTCTCATTTATCTTTCTCTCCACCTCTCTCGCTCTTTTTTTTGATAGCTCAGTTTCTCCTCATGGTGTGTCAACCTCATTTCAGTCTCCATCACCTCAGCTTCTCTCCTCCACTTTGTCCTAATTTCTCTCTCGCGCTCTCTCTTCCTCTCTCTCTCTTCCTCTCGCTCTCTCTTCCTCTCGCTCTCTCTCTCTCTTCCTCTCTCTCTTCCTCTCTCTCGCTCTCTCTCTCTTTCTCTCTCTCTCTCGCTCTCTCTTCCTCTCGCTCTCTCTTCCTCTCGCTCGCTCTCTCTCTCTCTCTTCCCCTCGCTCTCTCTTCCTCTCTCTCTCTCTCTCTCTCTCTCTCTCTCCTCTCTCTCTCTCGCTCTGTTTTTATGTCATTGTGTCCTTTAGCTTTCTTTCAACAGGCTTGCACCAGCACCCCACCCTTACTGTTTATCTCTCTCTCGTTTGCTCTCCTTTTCCTTCCCTCTTTCCTCTCCCTGTCCTCTCTCTGACCCACTAATGCTAATGAACTATGCAGCTCTGAAATACATTACATTTACATACAGTTGAAGTCGGAAGTTTACATACACCTTAGCCAAATACATTTAAACTCAGTTTTTCACAATTCCTGACATTTAATCTGAGTAAAAATTCCCTGTTTTAGGTCAGTTAGGATCGCCACTTTATTTTAAGAATGTGAAATGTCAGAATAATAGTAGAGAGAATTATTTATTTTAGCTTTTATTTATTTCATCACATTCCCAGTGGGTCAGAAGTTTACATACACTCAATTAGTATTTGGTAGCATTGCCTTTAAATTGTTTAACTTGGGTCAAACGTTTCGGGTAGCCTTCCACAAGCTTCCCACAATAAGTTGGGTGAATTTTGGCCCATTCCTCCTGACAGAGCTGGTGTAACTGAGTCAGGTTTGTAGGCCTCCTTGCTCGCATACACTTTTTCAATTCTGCCCACAAATGTTCTATAGGATTGAGGTCATGGCTTTATGATGGCCACTCCAATACCTTGACTTTGTTGTCCTTAAGCCATTTTGCCACAACTTTGGAAGTATGCTTGGGGTCATTGTCCATTTGGAAGACCCATTTGCGACCAGGCTTTAACTTCCTGACTGATGTCTTGAGATGTTGCTTCAATATATCCACATAATTTTCCTTCCTCATGATGCCATCTATTTTGTGAAGTGCACCAGTCCCTCCTGCAGCAAAGCACCCCCACAGCATGATGCTGCTACCCCCGTGCTTCACGGTTGGGATGGTGTTCTTTGGCTTGCAAGCAACACCCTTTTCCCGCCAAACATAACAATGGTCATTATGGCCAAACAGTTTTATTTTTGATTCCTCAGACCAGAGGACATTTTCCAAAAAGTACGATCTTTGTCCCCATGTGCAGTTGCAAACTGTAGTCTGGCTTTTTTATGGTGGTTTTGGAGCAGTGGCTTCTTCCTTGCTGAGCGGCCTTTCAGGTTATGTCGATATAGGACTAGTTTTACTGTGGATATAGATACTTTTGTACCTGTTTCCGCCAGCATCTTCACAAGGTCCTTTGCTGTTGTTCTGGGATTGATTTGCACTTTTCATACCAAAGTACGTTCATCTCTAGGAGACAGAACGCGTCTCCTTGTCACGTTCGTTGAGAGACGGGTCAGACCAAGGCGCAGCATGGTATGCGTACATATTTAGTAATGACGATAAACACTTGACAAAACAACAAAAGCAATGTAACGTGAAGCTCAAACAATGGCTACACACTAACAAGCCAAACACAAGTCAAGATCCCACAACTAAGGTAGGCAACATGGCTACCTAAGTATGAACCCCAATCAGAGACAACGAGCGACAGCTGCCTCTGATTGGGAATCACACCCGGCCAAACATAGAAATACACATTCTAGATCATAAACATAGAATCTAATAACATAGATCTCAACCTGAACTCACACCCTGACCCAACCAACAAGAGTTCTCTAGGTCAGGGCGTGACAGTACCCCCCCCAAAGGTGCGTACTCCGGCCGCACCAACCTGATTCATTAGGAGAGGGTCCGGGTGGGCATTCAGCCTCGGAGGCGGCTCCGGTTCCGGGCGTGACGACCTCTCCCTCTCTGCCTCCCCGTTGCGCCAAGCCCTGTCTGGACCCTGGTGTGGGAGACCCCGAACCTGGAGAGGGGCTGACGTCTGGGCCTGGATCGGCAATCCTCCCGCGATGCACCAAGCCCTGTCTGGACCCTGGTGTGGGAGGCCCCGACCCTGGAGAGGGGCTGACTTCTGGATCTGGAGTGGAGCCGCTGACCGGAGCTGGACTAGGCACCGGTGGAGCGGACTGCTCTGGCTCTGGAGTGGATCCGCTGACCGGAGCTGGACTGGGCACCGGTGGAGCGGACTTCTCAGGCTCCGGAGTGGATCCGCTGACCGGAGCTGGACTAGGCACCGGTGGAGCGGACTGCTCTGGCACTGGACTGGAACAGCTGACCGGGGCTGGACTAGGCACCGGTAGAGCGGATTACTCTAGCACTGGAATGGAGCCGCTGACCGGAGCTGAACTAGGTACCGGTGGAGCGGACTGCTCTGGCTCCGGAGTGGAGCCGCTGACCGGAGCTGGATTGGGCACCGGTGGAGCGTACTGCTCTGGCTCCGGAGTGGAGCAGCTGACCGGAGCTGGACTGGGAACACGCACCACTGGTCTGGTGCGAGGGGCAGGCACGGGTCGTGCCGGACTGGAGACACGCACCACTGGTTTGGTGCAAGGAGCAGGCACGGGCCGTGCCGGACTGGATACATTTACATTTACATTTTAGTCATTTAGCAGACGCTCTTATCCAGAGCGACTTACAGGAGCAATTAGGGTTAAGTGCCTTGCTCAAGGGCACATCGACAGATTTTTCACCTAGTCGGCTCGGGGATTAGAACCAGCGACCTTTCGGTTACTGGCACAACGCTCTTAACCACTAAGCTACCTGCCGCTTATACACGCACCACTGGTTTGGTGCGGATAGTATGTATGGGCCGTACCGGACTGGATATGCGCACCACTGGTTTGGTGCGGGGAGCAGGTACAGGGCGTACCGGGTTGGCGACATGCACCACTGGTTTGTTGCGGGGAGCAGGTACGGTCCTTACTGGACTGGATACGCGCACCACAGGTTTGGTGTGGGGAGCAGGTACGGGGCATACCGGGCTGGCGACAGGCACCACTGGTTTGGTGCAAGGAGCTGGCACAAGCCATACTGGGCTGTGGAGGCGCACTGGAGGTCTGGAGCTTAGAGCTGGCACAACCCGTCCTGGCTGGATGCCCACTTTCGCACGGCACGTGCTGGGCGCTGGCACAGGACACACTGGGCTGTGAATGCGTACCTCCGCATACCTAGGTTCTTCAATGAACACACGCTCCTTTTGTTGCCTGACCAGCTCCTCTCTCAGTGCCTCCACTATTTCCTTCTCCCTACGGGCCTCCTGCAGCGCCTCCTCTGTAAGGGAGCTCTCCTGCTCTATTCTCCCTATCAGCCCCCGTAATGTGGTGGCCTCCTCTCTTAAACTCTCGATCCGCAGGTCTTGGAGGACCTCTAATATAGTGGCCTCCTCCTCTATAGTCAGCCCTTTCACGGCCTCCTGCTGCCTCGTCGTCCACCCCGTGTGCCCCCCCCCAAAACAATTATTGGGGCTTCTTCTCTGGCTTTCTTCATGACCGAGCCCTTATGAGTCGCCGTTTCTCCTCTCCTGCCTGGGCTTCCTCCTTCGCCCAGGGTCCTCTATCGGCTACACTCTCCTTCATCGCCTCCCGATAACGGACGGCCTCCTCCTCAGTAATCCTCCCCCAACTGAGGAGGACATCTACTAAGGTTACCTCCTGTTGAGTCCCAGGCGTTTGCTCCTTCTGGGCACGCTGCTTGGTCCTTTTATGGTGGGATCTTCTGTCACGTTCGTTGAGAGACGGGTCAGACCAAGGCGCAGCGTGGTATACGTACATATTTATTAATGACGATAAACACTTGACAAAACAACAAAAGCAACGCAACGTGAAACTCAAACAATGGCTACACACTAACAAGCCAAACACGAGTCAGCGACAGCTGCCTCTGATTGGGAATCACACCCGGCCAAATATAGAAATACACATTCTAGATCCTAAACATATAATCTAATAACATAGATCTCAATCTGAACTCACAACCTGACCCAACCAACAAGAGTTTTCTAGGTCAGGGCGTGACACTCCTTCCTGAGCGGTATGACGGCTGTGTGGTTCCATGGTGTTTATACTTGCGTACTATTGTTTGTACAGATGAACGTGGTATCTTCAGGCGTTTGGAAATTGCTCCCAAGGATGAACCAGACTTGTGGAGGTCTACAATTTTTTTTCTGAGGTCTTGGCTGATTTCTTTTTATTTTCCCATGATGTCAAGCAAAGAGGCACTGAGTTTGAAGGTAGGCCTTGGAATACATCCACAGGTACACCTCCAATTGACTCAAAGGATGTCAATTAGCCTATCAGAAACTTCTAAAGCCATGACATCATTTTCTGGAATTTTCTAAGCTGTTTAAAGGCACAGTCAACTTAGTGTATGTAAACTTCTGACCCACTGGAATTGTGATAAAGTGAATTATAAGTGAAATAATCTGTCTGTAAACAATTGTTGGAAAAATTATTTGTGTCATGCACAAAGTAGATGTCCTAACCGACTTGCCAAAACTATAGTTTGTTAACAAGAAATTTGTGGAGTGGTTGAAAAAACGAGTTTTAATGACTCCAACCTAAGTGTATGTAAACTTCCGACTTCAACTGTACCTCTACTTCCTTGTCAACAAGGGCACTATGCTGTAAATGATTAGAAAATAGCAATGGGCTAGTACATTAACAGAACTATCATAGGTCTAACCGGGATTCTTTTGGAGATATACAAATCAATACCTGTAAATTACCTAGATCTTGAGTGATAGATGACATAATAAATGACCAATCTGATCTGATAACAATGTGTTTATAACCATGTTTTCATCCCAGCAGGTCCCTGTGAACCTGGCCCATAAGAAGTCAGACACCCCACCAGAGAAACCAAGGCACCCTGACCCACCTGAGGCCCACAGCAAACTACCCTCACCTGCTCAAATGGATCAGGCAACCCCCTCTTACCCCACGGCTTCATCCTCCCATTCCCCCCCTCCCTCATCACCCCGTTCCCCCTCGGTGAAGGACCCTAGCAGTGAGGCAGGTGTTAATGGTGAGGGAGGTATGCTGAAGGGGGGAGTACCTACAGTCACCTGCCGTCCTACCAGACTCACAAAGGTCAAAGGTCGCAAACAGAACTGTTCTTCCTCAGCCGCCCCCACTAACGTGAACTCAACAACAAGACCTCCAGCCTCCAGCCCCCATCGGGCTGACCTTGCAGCCCAGGACAGGACTACAGGCTTCAGCTGCCCTCCTACACCGCCCCCATCCACACCCCTACTTCCAGACCAGAGAGGAGCCCCAGTGGCTGATGGGAGACTGAGTCCTGCTGCCTCCCTCACCAGCCTGAGCAGGGGACCATTACCACAGTCCTCCGTGGGAAATGAGAGAGGGAGAGAGGAGAAAGCAAAGAAGAAGAAAGAGAAAGATGAGAAAGCGAGGGGTGAGAAAGGGAAGGGCAAGAGAGGGGAGAAGGGGAGAGGGAAGGAAGACAGGGGGAGGAATGAGAGTCCAAAGATGGACAGAGATGAGAAAGCAATGGATGAGGGAAGGAAGGAGGGAACTGGGATGGATGAGAGAGGGAGGGATATGACTGGGAAGGAGGAGAGAAAGGGGGAAGAGGACAAGGAAAGCGAGAAGCCCAGAGACTTGAGGATGAATAAATCGCCCTCTTCTACAAGGTGTCAGATGTTGTCTGAGGTTCAGAGCAGGAAGACAGGTACACCCAGCCCAAACCCAGACCTGACCAGCAGAACAGGGGAATCAGATGATCCAGGTGGCCCCTCAAGACCCACCGTCTATCCCTCCAACCCCTCCTCTCCCCTCACCTCCCTCCCTCCTCCCTCTCTCTCTCTCCGCTCCTCCTCTCCTCCTACCTCTTCCCGAGAGCAGGACAGCCGTCCGCTGAAGAAGCGTAAGACCCGACGGCCAAGCTGGACCAGGCTGGTGAACCGGGCACAGAGACTGGCAGAGAACCCAGATGGCCCCCAAGATGCCCCCTTAGTTGCCCCACTGACCACCACTACCCCCAGACACCCCCACTACCCCCCCAGACACCCCCCAACTACCAACTCACCCAACCTTCGGTCAACTGAGTCATGCCTAGCCCCCTTCGTTCCTCCACCCCCCAGTCCGTCCTCCCTCTCCCCCTCTACCTCCACCCCTGTGAGACCCAGACCAGCAGGGCGACCCCCATCCCCCACCCAGACTCACCTGTTGACCTCTGATCCTAGCCCTTCACCTGGACCTGACCGTCCCGTCTTTCAGGCCAGAAAAAGGGGTCGCCCCAAATCCCAAACCTCGAGCATGGACGAACCTCCACCCAGACACTTGCCCAAACCTAACCGAGCTGAGGTGCTCCCTCATGGGCATGATGAGACTCTGGACCCCCATGTGCTCAACCCAGTGCTGGATCACAGTCCCACCCTCACCAATCCCTCTAGCCCCAACCCCACACCCAGGAAACGAGGTCGCCCCAAACGGCTGCCCCCCTCCCCCCTCCTCCCCAAACAGACTCTCCAGGACCAGAACAGGGGTACCCTGACCCCCTCTGGAGGTGAGGAGGGGGGTAAAGACTTCCCCTCTGAAAAGGGGAACAGGCAGCTGAGGATGAGGAGCATCATCGGAGAGATGAAGAGGAGGAAGAGGAGGCTACTCAGGGAGATGCTTTCTGGGTGTGGTTGGGGGGAAGGTAGAGAGAACTCTCACGGGGGTGAAGGAGGGGTGTGTGGGTCGGCTACAGCACCCTCCCTGTCCTCCTCTTTTGGGGGTAACCTAGGTCCCCAGATCAACGTGAGTAAGAAGGGGACCATCTACATGGGGAAGAGGAGAGGACGCAAACCCAAAGCTCCAGCTAACTCTAACCCTGCCTCTCAGTCCACACTGTTCACCAGTCTCTCTGGTCCCTCTCTCTTCTCCTCTCCACAGTCCCAGCCCCATCCTCCCCTCCCTCACCCATTCCCCTCCCCATCTCTCACCCACTCCAGTTGGGCCCAGAGCCCTTACAGTGATGGAGGCTTCACAGAACCAGCTCCCTCCCTCTTCCTCCCCCACACCTTCACCCTCCCCTCACCCTCCTCCTCCTGCGCATCGCCACGTCCTCTCTCCTCCTCATCCCTCTCTCCCTCCCTAAAGAGGAGTTCTCCAGGTCAGGCACGACATCCCCTCTTCCACCATCCCTCCAGCAGACTCTCTTCTCCTCCTCCTCCTCACCCTCCTCACCCCCACCTGCCTGTCTCCCTTGCTCACCTGAAAGAGGCCACACCCTCACCTATCAGCGAATCACACAGCGAGGAGATGTTGCCTAGTGACAGTGTGATTGGAATGGACCACAACAGTATCTCAGAGCGGGGGGAGAGGAGGGGCCGTGGGAGAGGGGGGGTAACCATGGGAATGACCTCAGAGGTCACCAGGTCAGTGTTCCAGACAGGCTTGGGGATCAGCCTGAAGGGTCAGAGACAACTGTCTCCCTCCATGTTACCAGAACACCCCTCCCCTGTACCCTCACCCCTCAGAGTGTCGGCCCCCTCCGCCTCCCCCAGACACACACACCCTGCTACCCCTCCTTCTGCCTTAGTGGAACCCAGAGACAGACAGAGGCACAGGCGGAGGGGGTACGAATGCCCCTATACCTGCCCCCCCTGCCCCTGCCTAGGGCACAACCAGCGCTCCCACCTGGACCTCTGCCCCTGCCTCGCACACAACACACTCAAAAGACAGAAACACAAACGCAAGAGGAAGTACCAGCACCTGCTCATGCACGCGCACGACCCAGACTTCCTGTCTGAACTGGACGATCTTATTGGGCAGTTCAGCGAGGTCCGCATCGGGCGCCACCGGGATTGGGCCAGACTGGATCTCGATGAGAGTGGGGAGAAAAGACGCCCCTCTTCCTCATTGTCATCGCATAATTTCCGCTCAAACGTTTACAGAATCAACTTGAGTGGATACTACTCGCCTCACCCCCTGTCTTACCCCCCTCATCCCTCCTTCTCCCCCCTCCACCCCCACCCCTGCCACGGCCTGCCATATGGCAGCAGAAAGCCAGAGCGGAGGTTGAGCTGTGGCTGTCCCAACAAGCCCTGTGAGTCCCTAGACCAGGGTGACTGTGGCCAGGGGCGGAGGTGTCCCTTACAGGGTAACACAGGGCACCTCCATCCCTCCTCTCTCAGTACCCCCCTGTCCTCCTCCACCACCTCTTCCACAACCCCCATGCCTCTGGGTTTTGGCTACTACAGAGGCTATCCTCTGACCATGGCCCATTACCCAAACCCCCACCTCCACCCCTCCTTTCCCCTGCCTCCCCCTAACCCCTACGCCCCCCACCACCCCCACCTCCACCCCCCTCACCTCCTCCTCAACCCAGCCAGGTTCAACAGGAGGAGGAGCAGGCAGCTGAGGGAGGCTGGGTTGGGTGGAGGAGGAGGTGAGGACGTGAGGGGTAGGGGTGAGGGAGAGAGGGACGGGGTCCGTTCCTGTCCAGCAGGGTCCATCCCTGGTCGGTCCTGTGCCTGTGGGGGGAGTGAACACAAGCTCAGACACAAACATCGTCACAGACAGCGTAATCGTGAACGAGAGGAAGAAGAGGAGGAAGAGGAGGAGAGAGTGGCAGGGTCACAGCCAAGGTCAGAGTTCACCACAGGGTCTAGAGGAAGTAGAAAGACTGGAGGACAAGGGAGTGCTGGGTTGATGGAGTCTCCATGGCAACATAGGCACGGCAAATACCCCTCTACTTTCTCCCCTGCTTCTGCTAAACCAGCCTCTTCATCATCATCATCATCATCAGAGAGGCTCAAACACACACCCCTCACCTGTCTAGGCTCCTCTCACCTGTCCTCGTTTGGGGAGGCCTGGGGAGGTCGGCAGAACCCCTGGCTGAGGAGAGGGGGGCTGGGGGCAGGATTCAGACCCCCCGACCCCACCTGGGGCACTCTGACAGAGGGGCAGAGGACGGCCGCTGTGGGGAGGTCAGAGAGAGAGGCGGGGGAGAGCCACACACCCTGTCACAGCACCTTCACCCCTCAGACACACACCAATCTCTTCACCTCCTCTGCCACCAGTGGGAGGGGCATGAGGAGCGGAAGAGACAATTGGAGACCAGGGAGCCAAGACGGGTCACTGAGGAGGGAGGAGCCATCACAGACCGAGAGGAGAGGCACAGGTGAGAGAGAGAGACCCAGGACAGCAACACAATTAGACCCAACCAAATCATGAGAAAACAAAAAGATTATTACTTGACACATTGGAAAGAATTTACACAAAAAAATGAGCTAACTAGAATGCTATTAGGCCCTAAACAGAGAGTACACAGTGGCAGAATACCTCACCACTGTGACTGACCCAAAATTAAGGAAAGCTTTGACTATGTACAGACTCAGTGAGCATAGCCTTGCTATTGAGAAAGGCTACCGAAGGCAGACCTGGCTCTCAAGAGAAGACAGGCTATGTGCACATTGCCCACAAAATGAGGTGGAAACTGAGCTGCACTTCCTAACCTCCTGCCAAATGTATGACCATATTAGAGACACATATTTTCCTCAGATTACACAGACCCACAAATAATTTTGATAAACTCCCATATCTATTGGGTGAAATACCACAGTGTGCAATCACAGCAGCAAGATTTGTGACCTGTTACCACAAGAAAAGGGCAACCAGTGAAGAACAAACACCATTGTAAATACAACCTATATTTATGTTTATTTAATTTCCCTTTTGTACTTTAACTATTTGCACATCATTATAACACTGTATATAGACATAATATGACATGTGAAATGTCTTTATTCTTTTGGAACTTTTGTGAGTGTAATGTTTACTGTATTTCACTTTAGTTTTATCTATTTCACTTGCTTTGTGAGGGGGAGAGCGAGAGAGAGTGAGACTGCATGACCAGTCATGCACACTCTCACATTATTTTCCCCTCATTTGTTAGTTCATTCTCACAGTCTGTTAATAGCCCTTCCAGTCCGATCTTACAAATGTTTCTGCTTGTGAAGTTGGCCGCTTGCTGTGCTGTTTGAGCCCTGGGCTATGAAGCTATGAGCAGAACACAGTCATTAGTTAACCAACAGAGTCTCTATGTATAGCCCTGTCCATGTCTCACTGTCTCAGCTGCTGCATGCCTCGCTGCCTGCCTGCCTGCATGGCCAACATACTAAAATGTACACTGGCTGGCTGGCTGGCCAACATACTATAATGTACACTGCCTGGCAGGCTGGCTGGCTGGCCAACATACTGTACTGTACACTTGCTGGCAGGCTGGCTGGCCAACATACTGTACTGTACACTGGCTGGCAGGCTGGCTGGCTGGCCAACATACTGTACTGTACATTACTTGGCAGCTGGCTGGCCAACATACTGTAATGTACACTGCTTGGCTGGCTAACATATTATACTGTACACTGCCTGGCTGGCTGGCTGGCCAACATACTGTAATGTACACTGCCTGGGTGGCTGGCTGGCCAACATACTGTACTGTACACTGGCTGGCAGGCTGGCTGGCTGGCCAACATACTGTACTGTACATTACTTGGCAGCTGGCTGGCCAACATACTGTAATGTACACTGCTTGGCTGGCTAACATATTATACTGTACACTGCCTGGCTGGCTGGCTGGCCAACATACTGTAATGTACACTGCCTGGGTGGCTGGCTGGCCAACATACTGTACTGTACACTGCTTGGCTGGCTGGCTAAAATACTGTAATGTACAATGCCTGGGTGGCTGGCTGGCCAACATACTGTACTGTACACTGATTGGCTGGCTGGCTAACATACTATACTGTACACTGCCTGGCTGGCTGGCCAACATACTGTACTCTACACTGCCTGGCTGGCTGGCTAGCCAACATACTGTAATGTACACTGCCTGACAGGCTGGCTGGCTGGCCAACATACTGTACTGTACACTTGCTGGCAGGCTGGCCAACATATTGTACTGTACACTGGCTGGCAGGCCAACATACTGTACTGTACACTGGCTGGCTGGCTGGCCAACATATTGTACTGTACGCTGGCTGGCTGGCTGGCCAACATACTGTACTGTACACTGCTTGGCTGGCTAACATATTATACTGTACACTGCCTGGCTGGCTGGCTGGCCAACATACTGTAATGTACACTGCCTGGGTGGCTGGCTGGCCAACATACTGTACTGTACATTGCTTGGCAGCTGGCTGGCCAACATACTGTACTGTACATTGCTTGGCAGCTGGCTGGCCAACATACTGTACTGTACACTGCTTGGCAGCTGGCTGGCCAACATACTGTACTGTACATTGCTTGGCAGCTGGCTGGCCAACATACTGTACTGTACACTGCTTGGCTGGCTAACATATTATACTGTACACTGCCTGGCTGGCTGGCTGGACAACATACAGTACTGTACACTGCTTGGCTGGCTGGCAAACATACTATACTGTACACTGCCTGGCTGGCTGGCCAACATACTGTACTCTACACTGCCTGGCTGTCTGGCTGGCCAACATACTGTAATGTACACTGCCTGACAGGCTGGCTGGCTGGCCAACATACTGTACTGTACACTGCTTGGCTGGCTAACATATTATACTGTACACTGCCTGGCTGGCAGGCTGGCCAACATACAGTAATGTACAATGCCTGGGTGGCTGGCTGGCCAACATACTGTACTGTACACTGCTTGGCTGGCTAACATATTATACTGTACACTGCCTGGCTGGCTGGCTGGCCGGCCAACATACTGTAATGTACAATGCCTGGGTGGCTGGCTGGCCAACATACTGTACTGTACACTGCTTGGCTGGCTAACATATTATACTGTACACTGCCTGGCTGGCTGGCTGGCCAACATACTGTAATGTACACTGCCTGGGTGGCAGGCTGGCCAACATACTGTACTGTACACTGCTTGACTGGCTGGCTAACATACTATACTGTACACTGCCTGGCTGGCTGGCCAACATACTGTACTCTACACTGCCTGGCTGGCTGGCTGGCCAACATACTGTACTGTACACTTGCTGGCAGGCTGGCTGGCCAACATATTGTACTGTCTGCTGGCTGGCAGGCTGGCTGGCCAACATAATGTACTGTACACTGGCTGGCAGGCAGGCTGGCTGGCCTACATACTGTACTGTACACTGGCTGGCAGGCAGGCTGGCTGGCCAACATACTGTACTGTACACTGGCTGGCTGGCTGGCCAACATACTGTACTGTACACTGGCTGGCAGGCTGGCTGGCCAACATATTGTACTGTACACTGCCTGTCTGGCCAACATACTGTACTGTACACTGGCTGGCTGGCTGGCAGGCTGGCTGGCTGGCCAACATACTATACTTTACACTGGCCGGCTGGCTGGCAAACATACTATACTGTCTGCTGGCTGGCTGGCAGGCTGGCTGGCCAACATTCTGTACTGTACACTGGCTGGCTGGCCAACATACTGTAATGTACACTGCCTGGGTGGCAGGCTGGCCAACATACTGTACTGTACACTGCTTGACTGGCTGGCTAACATACTATACTGTACACTGCCTGGCTGGCTGGCCAACATACTGTACTCTACACTGCCTGGCTGGCTGGCTGGCCAACATACTGTACTGTACACTTGCTGGCAGGCTGGCTGGCCAACATATTGTACTGTCTGCTGGCTGGCAGGCTGGCTGGCCAACATACTGTACTGTACACTGGCTGGCAGGCAGGCTGGCTGGCTGGCCAACATACTGTACTGTACACTGGCTGGCAGGCAGGCTGGCTGGCCAACATTCTGTACTGTACACTGGCTGGCTGGCTGGCCAACATACTGTACTGTACACTGGCTGGCAGGCTGGCTGGCCAACATATTGTACTGTACACTGCCTGGCTGGCTGGCCAACATACTATACTGTATACTGCCTGTCTGGCCAACATACTGTACTGTACACTGGCTGGCTGGCTGGCAGGCTGGCTGGCTGGCCAACATACTATACTTTACACTGGCCGGCTGGCTGGCCAACATACTATACTGTCTGCTGGCTGGCTGGCAGGCTGGCTGGCCAACATTCTGTACTGTACACTGGCTGGCTGGCCAACATACTGTACTGTACACTGGCTGGCTGGAAAAACCCTAGAAGGAAAGGCTGCTCAGTCAGTGTTAAAGTTGGGGAATTTTGGAAAGATCGGAAAAAAGGAGATACTTGGGGAGAAGTGATGGATAGAGGGATGCCGGGGGACCGATAGTGAGGGAGGACAGAGAGGGAGGGTGGAGGGAGGTAGAGAGTTTTGAAAGGGGAGGGAGGGAGGGAGGGATATGTTTGGCTGTGGCACATCATCTAACCAGACACATATGTGACTGAGCACACACACACACAGCCCACACATTGTTTCTAATATATTGTGTGTGTGTGTGTGTGTGTGTGTGTGTGTGTGTGTGTGTGTGTGTGTGTGTGTGTGTGTGTGTGTGTGTGTGTGTGTGTGTGTGTGTGTGTGTGTGAGTGTGTGTGTGTGTGTCTGTGTGTCTGTGTGTGTGTGTGTGTGTGTGCATACCAGAGGTGGCTTGTAGGAGGAGACCTAGGCGGACGGGCTGTTTGTAATGGCTGGAATGTAATCAGTGGAATTGTACCAAACATATAAAATACATGGAAACAACGTGTTTGACTCCATTCCATTAATTCCATTTCAGCCATTACAACGAGCGTCTTCCTAAAGCTCATCCCACCAGCCTCCTCTGGTGCATACCGTGTGTATGTGTGCTTGACTGCTTGTTGTGTTTCCCAGAAGGGGAGTAAATGATTTGAGGGGAAAACCAGGCAGCAGTGTAGAGTCACCCCATCCCTGTTCACCGTGACTCACAGGGACACACTGAGACAGACTGCTGCTGTTTCAATTACTGATACATATACACCTCTCCTCTCTCTCTCTCTCTCCCTCTCTTTACTTCCCACTCATTCCCTTTCTCCTCCCTCTCTCTCCCACCTCTGTCTTATCTCTTTTCCCCATCTCTCTTCTCTGTCTCCCATCTCTCTCTCTCCCTGTCCTCGCTCCAATGACTGCTCTCTGGACTCAAGGCCCACACTATGACCTGAGCAGGAGGCAACTGAAGTGGCTGAGAACCGGTCAACGTTTTGGGGCTAAGAGAGGGCCTGGACGACCCAGGAAGAACCCTCTACCCTCCCCCTTGGTCTCCCCCTTCCTCTCCTGTACAACCCCACCAAACCCTCCAACTGAGACACACGTCCAGAACAGAGACAGAAACAGAGGAAGTAGAGGAGGAGGAGATACAGTGCAAGAGGTGATTGAAGCTGTGATTCGGCGCCAGAAGAGGAGAAGACTGAAGAGGAGGCGCATTGAGGAAGAGGAGAAAGAGGAGGGTGAGCATCCACCCTGTCTCCAAAGGTAAACCGTCAGAACTCACCCTTATCCCAACTGACCCAGCGGGTGCCCTCGCAGATGCTCGCAAAGTTTAACTCAGCAACATTTCACTCCCACAGCGATCAAAACGTTACTGAGAAAGTATAGAAAATGCATGCTATTTTACATGCCCTGCAACTAGCTGCTAGATGTGCACTGAAGACTCAATACCTCACACAGACAAAGTATATTAACACATGGTTGACAGCACTGTGTGCTAAGCCAGTGCCCTTTCTTTCTCTCTCTCTCTCTCTCTCTCTCTCTTTTTCTTTCTTTCTATCTTTCTATCTCTCGCTCTCTCTCTTTATACCTTCCTCTTAGTTCTGGTGAAGGTGAGCCAGTCACCCACACCCCCACCATATGCACAGGCCAATCAGAGCTAAGCCAAGCTCCATCGCTAACCCCGGCCAGCCAATCAGATAAGGGAGCTGACCAGCTGCCTAGGAAGAGGTTTCAGAGGGCAGGGCTCTACTCAGATGACTACAAAACTACAGAGTGAGTTATCATGCACCCGTTCACACAAACTAACTTCACATACTTTGAATTTATTTCACAATTGGTGTGTCTTCTATTAATTTCATTGTGTAAATGTGTCTCTTCCCCAGTCCCTCCTCTCAGAGCCAGCTGAACAGAGAGAGACTGGAATATACACCAGGAGAACAAGACTACAGCCTCCTGCCTGCTCCCATACATGTCGGTGAGTGTGTGTGTGTGTGTGTGAGATTGTGTGTGTGTCATGTTTTTAACCCCCCCCTTCTCTCTCATAGGGAAGTACTTAAGAATGAGACGTATTGACTTTCAGTTGCCCTTTGATGTCCTGTGGCTCTTCAGGCACAACCAGGTAACACACACACATACACTATACACAATATACAAACACACACAAACACACACACTTGAATGACCATGTCTCTGTGTGTTCCAGCTCCACAAAGAGCCTGATGTTCCTCTGACCAGAGAGATCTCATCCCGTGAGTACCCTAAAGTCAGAGCTGGCTTCTGTCTGTGCATACAGTGCATACCATACACAATGTTTATACTGTAGTGTGTACATCAAGACTTGACTTCAACATGACTTACCACCCTACCTGGTTGGCGGGAGACATCCAAGTGTTGCAGTGACACGTTGAAGGTGTTCAGTCTGTGTGGAGGGGTCCGTACCTCACTATCTCTCTTTCTGTCTTTGTCTTCCTCCCAGGCCAACCAAAGGAGAAGAGCCTGTCCAGTCACCAGACAGGGGTGTCCCTCCCTCCCTCTCCCTTGGAGGAAGTTTCCAGTCCCAGTAAGAAGCTGTTTCCCCACCTGGACATGGAGCCTATGACCACCAGTGACAGGTAAAGACAGAAGAGAACCCACCATGTCAATACACATGGAGGAACAGACTAGTTGTTTGTGTGCATTTATCAAAATAATAATAATGATGATCTTATTGATGTATTTGTTTGATTGTCAGGGTGTTCGTCCTGAAACAGCACGTGTTCCTTTTAAGGAACTGGGAGAGGGTCAGTGACAGACAGATACGCCTGAGGAGGGGGAGAGAGGGGGAGCGAGAGAAAGAAGGAGAGAAGGATGGAGGAGGAGTTTCCAGCGATGTAGCTACTGGGGACAACAACAGCATGTCAGGTCCATGAAGCAAGTGTGTGTGTTAGTTTAAGTTTTTGTAGGTGTGTGTGTGCTCGCCCGCCTGTGTGTCATTGTGTTTTATTTGAAATGTGTTCATTGTCTTTCAGTAGTACTGTACTGAATGGATGTTTATATGGACATAAATGTGTGTGTTCATCTCAGTGTTCAGTTTAGCTATCTGTTTTACAGTATTTATTTAGTCATATCGTATTCAGCATTACACACACAGCAGTTTTCCGACCACAGAAATAACTGTCATCTCTTCACTGCCGTCCAAGAACATCCAGCTAGGTTCAGCTTTCCCCATAAACTATCAACCAAACTTTATTTCCATCAAACAGTCACCAGCCAAGAACAGACACACATAAGGGAATTTAAGGACATCTACTGTACACACACACACACAAAACCATCCATGGGCACTAAAGTTATTTCCTGTCCCTGTAGGTCGACGAATGTCTGTGAAGAAGAAGGTTGTGTTGACTAGTGAGCCCCTTCGTGATCCCCAGTGCCCCCCTAACCCTCTCAGCACCACACCCCATGTGAGTACTCTACTCTGTACTGTAACTGTAAACAGATTCACTCATTACAGTGTCTCCCATGAGAGCTGCCTTGAAGTGTAATGTATTCATACAGAGTGCTTTGTCTGTGTCACTAATTCTTATAACTAACTGCTGATGTCGCATCTACCCCACCACAGCTCACTCAACCTCAGAACAGACGAGAGGAGAAAAAACAGAGGGAGGAGGAGGGCCGGAGGGAGGTGCGGAAGGAACGACTGAACAACATACTCCTGAAGCTGCGGCAGGCATGATTGGTGACAGAGAGGAAAAGGAAGGAAGGAGGAAATCTTCTTCCTCCAAGTAGCTCAGCTCAGTCTCTCTTCTTCCTCCAAGTAGCTCAGCTCAGTCTCTCTTCTTCCACCAAGTAGCTCAGCTCAGTCTCTCTTCTTCCTCCAAGTAGCTAAGTTCAGCTAACTTTGCACTAGTGTTGGGGGGGGGGAAAGCTTCCCTGAAATGATGTGTTATAAAGATTATTTTCGTCTTTGTTTCTGAGAGGAATGTGGGATGGGTGTTGTTGTTTGCTGTACCATTGAGAATGATTGACAGATGGTCAGCAGACCAGTGACAGTCTGATTTAATAGTCAGAGAGGGCGGAAGGGATGGATGGAGACCATAGTCTTAGGGCTGGATTCAATTCGTATCGCGGAAGATCCACGTTATAGCTCGATTTAAATGTAAAGGAAATGTTCCCGCGTTCGCGGAGACTACATTCACGGTAAACGCTGCATGTCGGCTTAATCTAAAATTACCTTTTTCTCCCCAATTTTGATTTTGATCATCGCTGCAACTCCCCAACGGGCTCAGGAGAGGCCAAAGCATGACCCAAGCCGCGCTTCTTAACACCCGTTCGCTTAACCCGGAAGCTAGCTGCACTAATGTGTCGGAGGAAACACCGTTCAACTGACGACCATCAGCTTGCAGGTGCCCGGCCCGCCACAAGGAGTCACTAGAGCGTGATGAGCCAAGTATAGCCCCCCTGGCCAAACCCTCCCTTAACCCGGACGACGCTGGGCCAATTGTGCGCCGCCCTATGTTTCTCCCGGTCACGGCCGGTTTTGAGACAGCCTGGGATCGAACCCCAGGCTGTAGTGAGCTGCGCCACTCAGGAGTCCTATCTTTACATTTTTATGCAGATCTTCTGCGATACACAGCCCTTAGGGTTTGATTCAATCCCTATCACTGAAGGTCATTTCCAATTGAGCCGACATATGCAGTTTTTACTGTGAATGCAGTCTCCGCTAGCCTGGGAACATTGCCTTTAATATTCTCTTCAGCGCTACGGATTGAATCAAGCCCTTAATGTAAAAGTGGCATGTTGTAAATAAACCGAACCCTAAGTGAGTTAATTCTCCAAAAGCAATACGTCCTGTAAGGATTTCACTACAATAACTGTAATATCACTACCAATAGCAGCTAGAGATCCTTCTATGTATCAAACCAAGTAGTTTTTATTGCCTTAGTGAATATGATCATTTCAAGATCGTTATATTGTACCAATTATAATGCAGTAACATTGACCTAATAATGTAATGAATCAATTTCATATTTGATAGGTATCTAAGAGTTAAAATTAATAGTCAAAGGCCTTCATTTTGCTACAAAGTGTTAAACATATAACTGACCTATGTTAAATATTGCTATGATTGTATATTACTTTCTTTTCTTCACCTGTATAGTTTTTCTGACTAATGGAATGTTACTTTTTTATTTGGTCAGACAATCAGGAAAATGAATTGAATCTGAGATTTGTAACCGTTCATTTGCACAGTTCTCTTTGGTGCAGTTTCTAATTTGACTTTGAACACTAAGTTGAATGTTTTATAGTTTACCTGTGTATTTTCTTCACCCACTATTACCAATGGGTGATTAGGAATATTAAAGCATTCATCAATATAGTGAAGGGTTATTTATGTAGTTTGCATGAAATGTAACTTTGGGCTGGATTCAATCCATATCGCGTAAGATCGCATTAAAGTGTAAAGGTGATTTCCCATTAAGCCGACATATGCAGTGTTTATCGTGAATGCGGACCCCACGAACGCGGGAACGTTGCCGTTAAATTTAAATGGAGCTATAACGCCGATCTCCCGCGATACTTCTGCGATGCGGTGAGAATCCAGCCCTTTGTTGTACAATTTAAATTGCAGCTTATAACGTGTCTTTGGAGAAAATACCACAGAGTTCATCTGACAGAATGTAATTTCAAACATTGACCTTATTATCAATAACAATAAAATGCAGTTTTTGTTTAAAAAACATAGTGGACTTGTTGTTATATTCTAAACCGCTTAACCCTTCATACTATCACAAGGCCCATGAATATCGTTGCTCCTCCATCCTTATGAAGACGCTGCATAACTGGTGGGATATTGAATAGACATAATGGAGCAACTGCTAAATGACCAAAATGTAAATGTTTAATAAACAGCACCATCTGTTGGTGTAAAGCTGAATGACTCCTTTGGCCATGTGATCAGGTGATACAGCGCTTTCCTCCATCACACCTCCAGAGGACAGACAGGCAGGACTGAGCCTGAGGCCCTGCTCTACTAATGCATCCTTCTCTCCTCCTTACCTTCAGCAAATCACTGATCTGTATGTGATTATATAGGCTATGTGTAAGTGGAGGCTGGTGGGAGGAGCTATAGGAGGACGGGCTCAATGTAATGGCTGGAATGGTACTAAACACATCAAACATATGGAAACCACTCTGTTCCATTAATTCCATTTCAGCCATTACAATGAGCCTGTCTTCCTATAGCTCTTCCCAGGAGCCTACACTGCATGTGTGAGCTAAAGTTTCCTAGCCAATCCATCCCGCTCAGGTCTGTGGGTACTTTAATGAGGAAATCATTTTGAAAGTATTCAAACAGGGATAGTTTCTCATTTCAGAGAGTAAGTCCTTCCCTCGATCTTCCCTCATGCACTCCCCTTCACTGCTCTGATAGAAGTGGCTAGGTCAACTGGAAGCATATACACTAAGCTCTTTGATTGTGATGGCTTTAATATCAAGGTACCCCATACTTTCTAGGCAAGCATTCGCCATAGCTCAATGGAATAGAGCAGGGGTATTCAACTCTTACCCTACAAGGTCCGGAGCCTGCTGGTTTTCTGTTCTACCTGATAATGAATACCACCCACCTGATGTCCCAGGTCTAAATCAGTTCCTCATTAGAGGGGAACAATGAAAAACACAGTGGAACTGGCTTCGAGGTCCAGAGATGAGTTTGAGGGGAATAGAGAAGAAATGAGACGCATGAGAGAGATTGAGGTTTGGTTTATGTTGAATATTTATTGGGTATTTACAAACAAGCACATGCGGGAGTCGGACACTGACGGACTACAGGGGCACAGTACACAATGCAACAGTTAGGTACAGGGCTGGCTACATCACACCAGAGAGAGATACAGAACCCACTGCTACACACAGACGCTCGCTCGCTCGTACATACATGTGCGCATGTACGCGCACACACACACCAGTGGAGGCTACTGAGGGGAGGATGGCTCATAATAATGGCTGGAACGGAGCAAATGGAATGACATCAAATATATGGAAACCATGTGTTTGATGTAGTTGATACCATTCCACCTATTCCGCTCCAGCCATTACCACTAGCCCGTTCTCCCCAATTAAGGTGCCACCAACCTCCTGTGACACACACACACACACAGAACCCCAGATAGATAGAGAGAGAGATAGACGTGAGGGGACAGATACAACATAGCTATATACCTTTCTGGGACTCCAGGGTCAATAAATAACACATCCAATAAATGAACAGCTTTTCATACAAATCAATGCATTTATCATGGATCATCTCACACAATGGAAAATATACCCGAACCAACAACAAAAAAATAACAAAAAAATCCTTGTCAACATACTGAGATTGTTACCCTCACAGACCATGTGTATTTCCTGAAGTTAGGTTTACCCCTCACCTGCATCTAGGCATGGCATATTGAATGGTGGGCCTTGCTGACACTAACTAGCTCTTCCCTCATACAGCCTAATTTACTACAAGCTGCCATTAAAATACATGATAGATAGCTCTAAACAACTCATGTCAATTTACTGGCCTAAGAAAGTCGTTCTCTAACTTGTTTTGCTGCTGTGACCCAGCTAAAGCCTTTAGAAAACCAGGGGTTTAGTGTGACTGGCCATGACACGCAGTGGCTCAACTATCTATTCTAGCTAAACAATGTCTTGAGACACGCAGCGATTTGGATTAGCTAGTTAGGTTGTTGACATACTAGCCAGTGCCATACCATTGCATTTGGTAAAGTAGCCTATGTAATGCAAGTGCAAAGTTACAATGTTTCCAATCTAATGTCACATATTTCTTCTACGAGGTTGTCATAGGGACACTAACCCTGTGCTACACCACAGAGGCTTGTTGGCATGGTAACCTTTTATATTTTTTCTGACCAATCAAAATAGAGATATTCCCATAGAATTTGAATTTATGGGTAATCTATTCTATTCTTCATTCCTCAAGTACCCTGAACTCCCGCGAGTGACTTTGAAAAACAAAAAAACAGTAAACAAACCAAAAAGACAAACAGTTCCTTTAAACCACAAGCCTTTCAGAAGTACATCATATGCATCATCAATACCAAGCCTACAGAATAACTACCAACCAAATCATAAGATAAACACAGTAATAAACATTACTACTTTAACGTTATTCTACTACCACTATCGTTACTACAGTATTAATAATGATGACCTTACACGGGTTAGCATGACAGGTAGGGAAAGAAGGGAGGTACATATGAGAGCTGAGGTACGGTTGGGGGAAGGGCAGCCTCTTCCTCAAATACATAGGCTTTACAGTAGTGGTATCTTCATACAGTACATCAGGGAGTAGCTTGCTGCTTCATCTGAAAGCTTGGATAGTCTAGGTCAGGAATGTACAACTACGGCCCTGGAAGCCCACATTGTCTACTGGTCTCTGTAATCTTTTGAATTGTCTTGTAGTCTGAGACTTAGTAACGCCCAGGTAACCAGTTGAGTTAAATATCTGGCAAATCAAAGATACTAATTGATCTATGAGGTAAAGGAAAAGATACCAGACTAGAGTTGATCATCCCTGGGCTGAGTAGAAAGAGACAGGTCTCAAGTCCCTGTCAGTCTGTTTATCTGTCAGTTTATCTGTCCGTCTCAAAGCATTGATATTTCCATAAGCACTGAGTAGTATGTGTTAGTGCGGTTTAAGAGGTGTGTACTGATTGAAGTTACAGCATTGCTATGCCAGTTATACTTATATACTGTTGGATACTAGAATGTCCTTTAGATAGATATGTGTCATATAGATAGATACTCTTCTGCATTGCAGGGTTGGGCTCAATTCGATTTGAAGGCAGTCAATTCAGGAAGTGATTTGAATTTAAAATCCGCAAAATTAAAAAACTTCACATAAATAGCTTCTCCTTTACAGTTCATTAAGAAGTCATAAAAAATAGATGCCCCTTTTTTAATCATTGAATTGTAATTTCAGTTTACTTCCTGAATTGACTGCCGAATTGAGCCCAACCCTGCTGCATTCACTCAAAGCATTCATTATACAATAAATACAGTGTAAAGGTATGAGACTAAATCTATCAGATTATGATGACGATATGAAGGATATGAAGTCTGTATGCCAATGCATACAACACACACTAAGATGAAGCCACTGGATTCAGATAATTGACAAACACACTCGAGCTGTCCGTGTGTAAAACGACTATAGAGTAGTGACTGGTGAGTTGGAGATGTAGTGAGAGCAGCAAATAAAAGGCCAGATCACTTATCAATTTGATTCATGATCAACCTTATCTATAGTAAAGTTTGACTATCTGTTTTCTCTTGGTTATCTATCTTTCTTAAATCAATCTATATTCATATACCTAAATATTATGTATGTATATTTATACAGTCAAATAGTTATCATTTTTAAACGGACTATTAATTGTAGTGGGCACATGTCAAACACACATACAGAGAACAGGCGATTGAGGTGAGAGATCAATAGGGGTGAAAGGTCAAAAAGAACACAGAAAACGGCTACATTTCACTATGGTACTACGTTACATAACAGGGGCTACGCTCCATTGCTCCAATACTCTACTATGGCTCCCTTCACCGGTTAGCCTGGCGGCAAGGTCTGAGACGAAGGAGTTGGCTAGAGCAGAAACCGACCTGGCTACCAGGCTATACATCTTCCCATGGTGACCGCTGATCTGAAAGTGTCTGGATAAACTGAATGCATGGGTTGCATGTTTCGTCACAATCTTGTTTTTACCGTTCGTTAGGACTGATGATACCCGACTGAGCATTCTACTCAATGCATCGTCAATGAGCGCTGATGAAGATTTCATCAAAAGTGCATTACAGTGGCATGGAAATACAATGGTATTCAAAAAGAGGCAAATCATTATTAGGAAAACCTTTCGTCATAATTTTGATGTCACCAGATTGACTTTAGATGCAGTATAACGTTAGCTAACTAGCTCAAATTGAGGGGAGGCCACCGGATTGTAGCTAGCTAACGTTGCTAGCTATTTTTGACGAACTTTGTTAGCTAATGACATTACCATCTGTCTAAAGTAAATTTGACGACATGATCATGCTGGCAAGGTTGTTTCCTACTACATATTTGACTACTTTAGCAACGTCACCGTATTTCCAGGCACTATAGTGTAATTTAGACTAAACAGTAGTTAGCCTCAGTTCAGAACGACTGGTGTCGTAGTAAATATTAAAATGTTATAGCTTGGTCTGACTAAAATCTTGTGCATGACCCATTTTAATGTTAGGAGCTTGTTTTCAATCAATGCTGTTCCTATGCAAGAACAATGGACAGAGCCAATATCTTCTCAAGGACAAACACCCACGCCACAGGCCACAATCTGGTTGCTCCCCACGAGTCTTTCCTTTGAGAACATACACACATTCACACACACATCTCCAGGCATACGCACACTCATCCTCATGCCTCACGAGTTACGCACACACACAAACTGCACCTCTTTCTACTGGTTGGGTGCCTAGGGCAGAGGACTCTGCCGTGCACAAAATGGGGCTTCTACTCTGGACAGAGCAGACCCGCCTCCTACGCTTCGGGAACCAATCAAGGGACTAGAAGAAGGACCCCTTCCTTTGTGTTGCATTGTATAAAGTAATGCTGAAAACTCTGTTTTGATCCCTTTTCAACTGTCTCGATAAGAGGCAACTGAATGGGTCCATGCATGTAGCTTGAGCAGTACCAGCTATCTCTGTTGTTTAATAAACTGCCTTTTGCTTAAACATATTCCTCTCCGTCTAGCGTCGTTGGTTCTGTACTTCCTCTCCTGTATGGTTTCACCAACAAAAATGGTAGCAGAGGATGGTTTTTAATTCGATCTAAAAGTTGGTGCGAGAGGAAAAGGCAAATCATCGATCTAAAAACAGACGGAAGAGTGACCTGAAAATCCTGGAGAAATCAACTATTCGTCTTGGCTCAGGAACCTGATCAGAGCGCGCTCTTCTAAAAAGGTATGCAGAGCCTGTTAAAACGAAATCTTGCATATTGTATTATAGACCAATACCAAATTATGATCAGTAGTACTGAGCGTGAGTATGAATACTTGTTAAATAATTTTCCATCCTAATGAATTAAGGCATACATGAGATATCTGGTACTGTGTTTTATACTAAGGAATTAAGGAATAAGGAATAAGGAATAAGGAATAAAGATAAACGTATCCAGAATGTGTCGAACTACGGATTGACGCATTGGTGGATAAGATTTGACCCACAACTAGATTCCTAAAGGGACCCAGTTTGAACTGAGACCTTTTGCATAAATCCTATTAGGGGAGGTCCTACCCTATAGGTTGCGAGGAGGTAGAAGTTTAACTGTGGCAGAGTTCTAGACATTAGGTGGGGGGAGAATCACCGAAAATTGACCAGAGGTATTAAATTCCCGGGATGCCAGTTATCTCTGTGATTTCACACTTAAAACGTTCCATATAAATGGTTGTGTGAAAGGTACAATTAAGCTGAGATTAAGTCTTTCCTAGTGATTGAGTTGTCTAAAGAAAATCCTTTGATAGGGATCCAGTTGCTTCTGTGACTTCACATAAGTATAAGGTTGTGTGAAGGGTGGCAGTTGAACTGAGACTATGTTTTAGGACGCTCTGGTAACCTAAATTTTTTAAGGTATTGTATTCTAATTGGCAGTTTTGTTTTGCTGTGTTTATATTTTAACGTGTCTGTGTTTTTTATGTATTATAACGTGTAATGGATGATGGGAAGTTATAGTGAGACTTATGAGACCGAACACCAATCTGTGGAATTGAGTGAATTTGACCTAGGGTTTCAGGAACCGGGGACTGGGGAGACTGATATTGAAGTTGTGCATGATTCTAGAACAAGCGTGAGATAACTAAAGCGTGGTGTGTGCTGTGTGTAGAGATTACTGCATTGGTATATGTGACTGGAATTCTGATTCTTATGTTAATAATTGCATTACAAATTATATAAATTAGCCTCTTTATATGCGAGGGTGTCATACATGAGATAAGTCTGTATTTGATACCGATAATACATCCAAGATAGAGAAAGCAAGATGGCAGGACCAAACATAACCATACCCAAATTCAATGAATACTTAGAACAACGAATGACCAGGAGAGTAATGCCAGGTCCACCAAGGGAGGGAGGTCATATGCCCGCCCTTGATGTACAACAGATAGAAATGACTGATTATGTGTAGAAATTGACAGAATTTTTCTGCAGCACTCTCTTCTCAGGCGCAGAAGGCCCAAAAGGGGGAGCTGTCGGGAAGTACGCTGCCGCTGAAGGTAAACGTGGGAGACTGGGTGAGGGTTAAAGTCCACAAGAGAAAGTGGCTGGAACCCAGGTGGACTGGACCGTACGAAGTGAAGGAGGTTACTTCACACTCAGTCCAGGTCAGAGGTAAATCAGGCGCACCCTGGCACCATCTAACACACTGTACTCCAGCCCCCACTCCTTCCAGACCATTGTCTGAAGTAAGAGCTGATTTGAGCAGCGAGAACCAATCCTGACAACACAATGAAGAAACCCTTATGGGAACAACAATCTCACTCAGGGTGAAGAAGAACTTTTTCCCCCTGGGAGAGATTGGGAGTGTCTGAATGTTTGTATGTATGTTTTCTGATAGGAATTGGACTCCTGCTGGGCACTCCTTATGAGGTGTTGTTGTGTGAAGCTATTTTGAATTACTTGTTAAATTGACTTGTAATATAGAAGAGGTGGCTAAGGGATTTTTAACAGTACCAACCATGGGGGGGGCAAATCCTCACAAGAGGTCCCAGAATTTACTGGGGACGAGAAATGCTTGATGTAATTAAAATGGAATCCAGGAATAGAAGAAATCTCCATTATATAACCAAAGGAGGGGCCAGTACCCACTGATAGCCTTACCTAATCTATTGGCGGGAATGAAAGGGGCCCCCAGCAACCTTAGATGTATACAGTAATAATAATAATATGCCATTTAGCAGACAGGACATGAACACAGAGGACGTGGGCCAGAGCGGTAGAAAGAATGACCCACCCCATGACAGGAATAGTAAGGTTTGGGCTTGTGACACTCTGGCTCCACGGACCTTGATATTGTTGAGCCAGGGTTGTTATTTTTATTTAGGGTGTCTTTTGTTTTGGTGTTGTATTTCTAGGTTTGCCTTTCTGTTGGTTGTATTTCTAGGTTTGGTCTATGACTCCCAATCGGAGGTAACGAGTGTCAGCTGTCGGCTCGTTATCTCTGATTGGGAGCCATATTTATTCTGTATGTTTTCCTGTGGGGTTTGTGGGTTTTTGTTTCCTTGTTGCTGTTAGTGTATATCAGTATTTGGACTTCACTTTCGTCCTATTTGGTTTGTTGTTTTTGATCGTGGTTTCTTTAATTAAATAAAGTCTACGATGTTCGCTCAACACGCTGCGCTTTGGTCTCCTCCTTTCGACGATCGTGACAGAAAAACCCACCATAAGAAGACCAAGCAGCGTGTCCAGGAGCAAAGAGACTGGACATGGGTGGAGGCGCCGGGTAAGGAGATGGAGAGGCTGGCGATGGCCCAGGTGGGCACATCGTGGTCCTGGGAGGACATGCTCGGAGGCAAGGGACCTTGGGGGAAGATCAAGGCCCTGGCGAGAGGAGCATCGGCGGCAGCAGGTTTTTCGTCGGAAGGACGAGAGGCAACCCCAAGAAATTTTTGGGGGCACATGGCTTAAGGCGGCTGGGCAGCAGGAGGCTGCCACAGGGAGAAAAGGAGAGAAGGCTAACGGAATACGGGAGCCATTGGCGAGTAGAGGAAGGGAAGTGTTTGTGGCACGGCGTGAAAGACTGAGGTGTGTTGCCAGTCCGGTCCGGCCCGTTCTGATCCTCGGTTGAGGCCAGTGGTGTGTGTTCCGGTGCACGGACCGGCCTGTTCCTACCCAAGCACCAGGTCCACGGTGTGCTACGCCAGTCCGGCCCGGCCTGTTCGGCCACTCGCACCAGGGATACGGTGCGCGTGGCGCCAGCTCAGCCCGGCCTGTTCCTACTCCACGCACCAGGTACGATGCGCTGCCAGCCGGCCCGGCCTGTTCCGGCCACTCGCACCAGGGATACGGTGCGCGTCGCCAGCCCAGCCCGGCCTGTTCCTATTCCACGCACCAGGGATACGGTGCGCCGCCAGCCCGGCCCGGCCTGTTCCGGCCACTCGCACCATGGATACGGTGCGCCGCCAGCCCGGCCCGGCCTGTTCCGCCACCCGCACCAGGGAGACGGTGCGCGCCGCCAGCCCAGTCCGGCCTGTTCCTGCTCTCCGCACTAGGCTTAATGTGAGTCCCCAGGGTCCAGCATGCCCTGTTCCGGCTCCCCTACTAGGCGTTATAGGTCCCCCAGGGTCCAGCATGCCCTGTTCCGGCTCTCCGTACTAGCCCTTATGTGCGTCCCCCAGGGCTAAGCATGCCCTGTTGCTTCTCCCCGCACTAGCCCATGCGATGCGTGTCCTCAGCCCGGTACCTCCAGTTCCGGCACCACGCAACAGGCCTACGGTCGTCCCCAGGGCCAAGCATGCCCTGTTGCTTCTCCCCCGCACTAGCCCTGTGATGCGTGTCCTCAGCCCGGTACCTCCAGTTCCGGCACCACGCAACAGGCCTACGGTGCGCCTCAGACGCCAGAGTCTGCCGTCCCAACGGGGGCCTGAACTGTCCGTCTGCCCAAGCGGGCCTGAACTGTCCGTCTGCCCAACGGCGCCTGAACTGCCCGTCTGCCCAACGGCGCCTGAACTGCCTGTCTGCCCAACCGGGCCTGAACTGCCCGTCTGCCCAACGGGGCCTGAACTGTCCGTCTGCCCAACGCCGTCTGGAACTGCCCGTCTGCCCAACGGCGCCTGAACTGCCCGTCTGCCCAACGCCGTCTGAACTGTCCGTCTGCGGCGCCGAGGAGCTGCCCGTCGGTACTGAGCCTGCAAGGGCCGCCCCGTCTGCCATGAGCCTTCAGAGCCGTCCGCCAGACCGGAGCCGCTAGAGCTCTCCGCCAGACAGGAGCAGCCAGAGCCTTCCGCCAGACAGGATCAGCCAGAGCCTTCCGCCAGACAGGAGCAGCCAGAGCCTTCCGCCAGACAGGATCAGCCAGAGCCTTCGCCAGACAGGATCAGCCAGAGCCTTCTGCCAGACAGGATCAGCCAGAGCCTTCTGCCAGACAGGATCAGCCAGAGCCTTCTGCCAGACAGGATCAGCCAGAGCCTTCTGCCAGACAGGATCAGCCAGAGCCTTCTGCCAGACAGGATCAGCCAGAGCCTTCCCGCCAGCCAGGATCCGCCAGAGCCGTCCAGCCAGGATCCGCCAGAGCCGTCCAGCCAGGATCCGCCAGAGCCGTCCAGCCAGGATCCCGCCCAGAGCCAGCTAGTCAGGTACTGTCCCTTAGCCGGTGCGGCCCCTTAGTCCAGGGCTGCCCCCTTAGTCCGGGTGCTGCCCCTTAGTCCGGTGCCGCCCCTTTAATCCAGTGGGGTTTAGTTGGGGGTGGTCATGTGAGGGGATACGGAAGCGGATAGTGACTAAGGTGGGGTGGGGACCACGACCTGGGCCAGAGCCGCCACCCTGGACAGACGCCCACCCAGACCCTCCCTAGATCTGTATGCTGGTGCGCCCGGGAGGTCGCACCTTTAGGGGGTACTGGACACTCTGGCTCCACGGACCTTGATATTGTTGAGCCAGGGTTGTTATTTTTATTTAGGGTGTCTTTTGTTTTTGGTGTTGTATTTCTAGGTTTGCCCTTTCTGTTGGTTGTATTTCTAGGGTTTGGTCTATGACTCCCCAATCGGAGGTAACGAGTGTCAGCTGTCGGCTCGTTATCTCTGATTGGGAGCCATATTTATTCTGTATGTTTTCCTGTGGGGTTTTGTGGGTTTTTGTTTCCTTGTTGCTGTTAGTGTATATCAGTATTTGGACTTCCACTTTCCGTCCTATTTGGTTTGTTGTTTTTGATCGTTGGTTTCTTTAATTAAACAAAGTCTACGATGTTCGCTCAACACGCTGCGCTTTGGTCTCCTCCTTTCGACGATCGTGACAGGGCTGCCGTTAGAGGGCAGTGGGTTTCAGGGGATGCCCATAGGACACTTTTGCCATGGGCCGATTACGGAGAGTATGTTGGGAAAATAACTGAATTGTGTAATAGCCTCAGAGAGACAT
Organism: Coregonus clupeaformis; assembly: GCF_020615455.1. Taxonomy (NCBI): domain Eukaryota; kingdom Metazoa; phylum Chordata; class Actinopteri; order Salmoniformes; family Salmonidae; genus Coregonus; species Coregonus clupeaformis. The sequence goes on along the minus strand of NW_025533796.1, from coordinate 205,894 downwards.
GCAATCCATCAGACAGGAGAGAGGAGAGAGAAGTCCATCCCCCAGCCTTGAGCGTGAGAAAGAGGAAGATAAGGCGTGACTAGTCCTTGAGGGAGAAATAGTAGACTCTAGTGGGGGGAAGACTAAGGAACCCTTTGATCCAAATTGTGAGGTGTTTGAATTGGCTACTATTGACTTAGCACTTCAACAGGAACAGAGAAACCTAATTTGGCATTGACAGTAATGGGTATGAAAATTTATTGGATGATGGGGTTTTGTGTTGAATTAGAGACAGTGAGACTATTAGTCAATACCTAGGAGAGAAGAGAGGTTACGGTAGCAAAGACAGACAAGAAGGAAATAGTAATAGTGGAGACAGGAGTGAGTGGAAGTGTTACAATTGTGACAAAACGGGACATTTTGCTAGAGAATGTGAGGAACCGTGTAGTTACTGCAAGGAAAGGGCACCAGTTAAGAAACTGTAGGCAGAAGGGGAAGAGAGAAATCAGGAGTCCTCATGACCTGGCTGTTTGGTTGTTGTTTTTTAATTGGGGTTTTCAAATAGAAAACAACACACCTAGTATGATGTTTATAAAGCCTTGTTGTTTCAATTTTGGAGGGTTTTCAGCAGGTCAAGGGTGATAGGTCTTAGAGAAGCACACAGTGAATTTTATGGAGTTTTTTAGGTTTTGGCTGAGTTTGGGGTATATATGATTTCTTATGAGAATGAATGTCATGAGGACTTAATGAACACTTGGGATAACTAACATTTATGAAATATTTAGAATAATGGTAAATGTTTAGTATACTATGGGATTAAACAGTTCGTTAAATGATTTCAATGGCCTCTGAACTCTGTTTTAACATTCTGGTGTTATTTTAATCATCCACACTAGTAAATTCTAAAGGCATGAGAGGAGGACTTTAAGATAGTTTATTTTACTAAGTTGAGGGTAATTTATAGTACTGTGAAAATTGTGAAGAAGATTATAATTTGGTAATAATATATTTGATTTGAACCATAAATAACAGAAGAGAGAGTGGAGGAATGGCAATTGGATAATGAAATACCAATATTAACTAAAGTGATTGTTTAGGTAGGTGGTAATATTGACACATGGCCAAATCATGTGTCAAAGAGGGGGATGGTTGGATTAAATATTAAATATATACGAAGGAGAGGACAAAATATTTAAAAAAAACAAAAAACATGTATGATAGTTTATTAACCACAGCTGTATGTCAGAGGTTTTGTGCCCCACAGGTGAACTAAAGGAGAAGGTGACCCACTCTATCTAACCAGGAGACTGAATCAGGCCTGGCGGGAAGGGCCCCTACCAAGTACTGCCTTTGCCAGCAGAATAGCTGAGAGATCCATCTGGGTCCATGTCACACACTGTAAAAAAGGCAAAACCAGCTACACCTGACGAACAAACACAGAGTTAGGAGAAAGATCCGATTACCACTAGGGCTCGGGGGTTGGCTCCTTAACGAAGATTCCCTTACCCTGTCTGATCATCCCTGTGTGAGTTCGATAGAAGGTAAAGCAATGGGTTGGCCTCTGGCATCTGACATGTTCTCAGGGCAAGGGTGGGGATTCACAGGTCTCCCGACGGTAGGTAGCTGTCTGATTGTGGGGGCCATATTCCTAACACACACGGACCCTCCTGTTTCAGCCAGAAGTGGTAGTTAACCTAACACAAGTTGAAAAGGCATAGGAGACAGCTAGACGTAGGGAAAGGGGAAATTCTAGAGTAAACCTCTCTGAGGGAGGTAGTGAGACCGGGGCTGTGATAAAGATAGTGCAAAACTATGGACCTGGAGGAAGTAGTACAGGTGGAAACGGGTATAGAAATCTTAACCTGTGGTTGGAATGGATTCAGTATACGGAAAAAAACTATGTCTAAAGAGGACTGTTTTGCCTGTAGGACAGCCAAACCAGGGATAACAACTACTCCGTTCCCCTTGACAGGCTTTAACTCTCTGTCAGGTTTTTCCTCCATGCAAGCCACCTGGGAATGTGGTGAAAGAGTCTTATGGTAACTTGCACTATCTGTTTCCCCCGATAACAAAATCATCCCGACCTGGGTTGCCTCAGTTTGAAGTCACAGGGGATTCTAAATTGTTTTTCTAGGACTAGTAAGGATAGGATACAGGGTAGGGCATCTTAGCTCCTGCTCCCACACAGAGAATATCACAACTAAAAGAGACCATGATTAATCTCTCCTCTTTGTTGCAGCCAGAGGATTATAGGAGCCAAAAAACCAGACCCGTGCTGACATCTGATGGATGTGTGGTGATAACTGATTGTGAACTCACCTACATAAGCAAACAATCAAACGTGTCAGAGACTGGTGAGTTGTCACATAGAAAGTAGGACCTCCTCCCGGGATCCTTTGATGAAAGGATATATATTGATGGGATCCACAATCAGATCGCAGCTGGGTTTGAATCAAGTATTTTCTGGTGGTCAACAATTAATAAAAATGTAGATTGGATAAATTATATTTAATATAACCAGCAAAATATTTATAAACCACACTCGTGATGCAATAAAGGGATTAGCTGAGCAGACAGCGGCAACTAGCTTAATGACATGGCAGAATAGAATAGCTTTAGATATGCTTTTGGCTGAGCGGGACGGGGTTTGTGTTCTGTTTGGATATATGTGTTGTACTTTCATCTCCAACAATATAGCACCGGACGGGCCCGTGACCAAAGCGCTTGAGTGACCATCACCACGCTGGCGAACGAACTGGTTGAGAACTCTGGTATTGATAGCTCCATAAACGGTTGGTTTGATAACATATTTGGTAAATGGAAAACTATTGTTGTGACTATTCTGGGTGAAGTTATGGCCTCTATGGGTATACTTGTTCTTTGTGGATGTTGCCTTATTTCCTGGCTGAGTGACTGGTTTGGTGAGTACTCTTCTATGGTGGTTACTGGATTTCTGACCCTAGTAATTGTGTTTTTGCTGTTAATGTGTTGTGCTGCTTGCATCGTCCCTTGTCTCAGGAGGTCAGTGGTAGGAGTGGTGCAGGCGTCAGGTATGATGCTGTTGTTACCGGCCCAGGATGATGCAGGTGACTCTGCTACTGACTCTGAGACCAAGCTGGATGATCCATGTTTTGCCTAGTAAAATACATACACGCATTTATTTTCAGTTCTTGCTCATTTATTACCTTATGTTTTTACTAACCACTGTGATTGTTTATTCTTCCTGATGTGAAGGTAAAGGATTCCTGGGTGGCTGGTAGCCAACTCAGTACATGTTAGGTGTAGGGGAGGAATAGAGGTTAAAATTATTATTTTTATTTTTATTAACATTAAATGTTGTGATTTAATTTCCATATCCTGTTATTCTTAAGGGTGATTATACTCTGTTTAGAGTGACACCATAAAATTGTTGGCTTTTATTTTTAATTGGATCTGTATGTGATGAATAGCTTAGAAGGAATGCATTAAGGAGGAGCACTGTACTGATATGGATTGTTTCACATAACAGGCTGATAAGAACACTCTCTCTTTGTTGTCTGTGAAACTGTCCTTGAACATGGGTACATTTTGGGTGCTGACTGTTGTACCATTAATAAAAACGTCGATAGAATTAACTACATACATTAATGTCCAGAAATTAGAAAACTGGACTCAACAAGGTTTTGAGGCTGTTCATGGAAAACTAGCTGCAACTTCATTAATGGCTTTTCAGAATAGAATTGCTGTTGATATGTTACTTGCTGAAAGAGGGGGTGTGTGTGCTATGTTCGGGAACAATGTTGTACTTTTATTCCTAATAATACTGCTGCAGATGGAAGTTTGACAATTGCTCTGGAAGGGTTACGAACTCTTAATGGCAAGATGAAGAGCCACTCAGGGGTGGATACTTGGATGGATGCGTTTGGTAAATATAAAACGCTTGTTTCTTCTATACTTGTATCCATCTCTGTTTTTGCTGCAATTCTAGTGCTTTGTGGATGCTGTTGCATTCCATGCATACGGACGCTGACAACCAGGATTATAACCACCGCTATTGATCCAAATCCTGCAGATAACGGTCAGATGTTTCCTTTGCTTGCTATTGACGATGCTGACCAAGGATATCTGGATGATGAATAGCATTTACGCTTTTGTCACGTCTCTTGTGAGACGTGAAGAGGGGGAATGTAAAACTTTATCTTCTGATAAAGTTTTCCCTATTTTGCCAATTGCACTATTAGCTTGTGTCACGTCTCTTGTGAGACGTGAAGAGGGGGAATCAAAACTTTATCTTCTGATAAAGTTTTCCCTATTTTGCCAATTGCACTATTAGCTTGTGTCACGCCTCTTGTGAGACGTGAAGAGGGGGAATGTAAAACTTTATCTTCTGATAAAGTTTTCCCTATTTTGCCAATTACACTGTTAGCTTGTGTCACGTCTCAAGTTTTCCTTCTTTACTGTTACTTGGTCACGTCTCTGGGGAGACGTGAAGAGGGGGATTTGTCGTAGTAAATATTAAAATGTTATAGCTTGGTCTGACTAAAATCTTGTGCATGACCCATTTTAATGTTAGGAGCTTGTTTTCAATCAATGCTGTTCCTATGCAATGGACAGAGCCAATATCTTCTCAAGGACAAACACCCACGCCACAGGCCACAATCTGGTTGCTCCCCACGAGTCTTTCCTTTGAGAACATACACACATTCACACACACATCTCCAGGCATACGCACACTCATCCTCATGCCTCACGAGTTACGCACACACACAAACTGCACCTCTTTCTACTGGTTGGGTGCCTAGGGCAGAGGACTCTGCCGTGCACAAAATGGGGCTTCTACTCTGGACAGAGCAGACCCGCCTCCTACGCTTCGGGAACCAATCAAGGGACTAGAAGAAGGACCCCTTCCTTTGTGTTGCATTGTATAAAGTAATGCTGAAAACTCTGTTTTTGATCCCTTTTCAACTGTCTCGATAAGAGGCAACTGAATGGGTCCATGCATGTAGCTTGAGCAGTACCAGCTATCTCTGTTGTTTAATAAACTGCCTTTTGCTTAAACATATTCCTCTCCGTCTAGCGTCGTTGGTTCTGTACTTCCTCTCCTGTATGGTTTCACCAACACTGGGTTTATCACCACTTTAGGGCAACGCCGATAGAGGGCGGTTTGAGAACGTTCATAACAATGGCATGACGCGACAGAGTGACGAAGGCGCAATCTATGAATAGTAAACTATAGTGTAAACTCTACAAAGCTTAATCCTTCTCAGATCAGTGGTCACCAAAGAGAGGAGATGATGAATGGAGGACATTTAAAGGGATAGTTCACACCAAGATAAGTGTTTGTCCGAAGTTTTCGAACTTCGAAAGTGGTCTGAAGTCGTGCTGGGTCCATATTCCACGCCATCTGGTGAGCTAAATAAAATCTTCATTAAATCCCCCTAATTAGATGGCGCAGTTCTTTAGGGATTGAGTTTTGCAGATTTCTCTCAGTGAATATAGTGGGATCTACACAACAGATGGTGCGGAGTAACGACTGAACTAAATCACTGAGACCAGAGATCATCAACTAGATTCAGCCGCGGATGGTCAGGGGGCTGGAACATAATTACAAACAATTTGTAGACTACAAATTGACCGCAAGAAGCCCAAACAGATATAACATTTGATTAAAACATAATCATTTCAAACCTTGCTTAGATTTGTAAACAATCACGTTTCTATTATGTGTGGGAATACTTTGGAACAGATTTCCTAAATTAGCTGCAACATTTTTGGTCTTTTATGTCCAACAAGTAACCCTAACCCTTTGCTCAGAAAACTTGGGGGGCCAAATAAAATCACAGGCCGCCAGTTGGGGAACCCTGACTTACGACTTTGGACCACTTTAGAGGTATAAAAACGTGATTTGAACTTAGATTCGGGGGTGAACTATTTATCTGAGAGCATTGGGACTTCGCCACAGCCTCTCAATGGTTGCCTAAATACATTATAGCTTTATGACTTCATTTTCCCTCCCCCAGATATATTATAACAATCAAAACTCTGATCAGGCGTCTGAAATCACATGATCAGGGAGGCGTAGCCAATGGGCACGAGCCCCTCTCGGTCTCCCTGACGACAGCGAATCCAGTCGTGATCGACACCCCCTAAAACCAATAACTCCTCCCCTTTCTGGAAGCTTAGCTCCGCCCCTGTGCCAGAGTGGTCGCATAGTGTTCTGACTGACCTGAGAAAGAGAGAAAAAGAAGTCTCATAAGAATGACATAACACAGTCATAATAGACAGTCATGACAACTGAACTGATGTCTGAACTGAACAAACTAAACATGTAATCTAGAGTGCGAAGAGCCTTGGCGTGACCCTGGACAACACCCTGTCGTTCTCCGCTAACATCAAGGCGGTGACCCGATCCTGCAGGTTCATGCTCTACAACATTCGGAGAGTACGACCCTGCCTTACACAGGAAGCGGCACAGGTCCTAATCCAGGCACTTGTCATCTCCCGTCTGGATTACTGCAACTCGCTGTTGGCTGGGCTCCCTGCCTGTGCCATTAAACCCCTACAACTCATCCAGAATGCCGCAGCCCGTCTGGTGTTCAACCTTCCCAAGTTCTCTCACGTCACCCCGCTCCTCCGCACACTCCACTGGCTTCCAGTTGAAGCTCGCATCCGTTACAAGACCATGGTGCTTGCCTATGGAGCAGTGAGGGGAACGGCACCTCCGTACCTTCAGGCTCTGATCAGTCCCTACACCCAAACGAGGGCATTGCGTTCATCCACCTCTGGCCTGCTGGCTCCCCTTCCTCTGCGGAAGCATAGTTCCCGCTCAGCACAGTCAAAACTGTTCGCTGCTCTGGCACCCCAATGGTGGAACAAGCTCCCTCACGACGCCAGGACAGCGGAGTCACTCACCACCTTCCGGAGACATTTGAAACCCCACCTCTTTAAGGAATACCTGGGATAGGATAAAGTAATCTTTTACCCCCCCCCCAAAAAAAAAATATTTTGGAAAGTGGTTATCCCACTGGCTATAGGGTGAATGCACCAATTTGTAAGTTGCTCTGGATAAGAGCGTCTGCTAAATGACGTAAATGTGCCCTTGAGCAAGGCACTTAACCCTAATTGCTCCTGTAAGTCCCTCTGGATAAGAGCGTCTGCTAAATGACTAAAATGTAAATGTAAATAACTTTCCTAATTTTTACAATACCTGAGGGGTCTTGGGTTGTCCCATGTCTCTTCCTTCTCTCTCTCTACCACCTCTTCTACCTGCTGGGGCTCCAGCGCCCTCCTCTGGTTAGCGCTGGAACTGCTGCTCACCATCCGGGTCAGAACAGACTCCCCTGGAGACAACCACTGAGACGGACGTCTGGGGAGGGAGAGAGATACATCAATAATAAGAGTAAGATACTTAAACGGTATAGTATCATAAAACTCTATCACACAAACACTTACAGACACACCAGCTCACCTGGTTGAAAGTGTGGGTTTCGTGGGGTTATTGGAGGCTCCAAACAGCCGTCCCAAACCCCAGGGGACCGCCAATGCTCCATCGACCTGAGGAGGGTCACTCCTGGCCTGGGTACTGGCCTGGGGCTCTGGGGGGTCTCTGGATGTCCCGTTCTGGTTCTGTACTGCAGACAGGCTGAGTTCAGCCAGGTTCTGGCCCAGCTTGCCCCCCCAGCGTACCACAGCCCCCCATCCCTGCTGGATCACCTAGAGAGAGAATAACAGCTCAGAAAAGTGCTGTGTGGCACGGACACTCACACATGCATTCAAACACACACACACACACACTAATACACACACACACTAATACACACACTTCAGGGAAAAAAGAGCCATTGAATTGTGCTCACCTGTCCTGCCTGTTGGGAGAGACTGGCCTCCTCAACATTAGGAGGTGCTAGCTCCCTAATTTCTTTCTCCTGAACCCACATCAGCTGAGGACTCGTCTCCGCAAGACCCCCAGAGACCTTCGCAGGCCCCACGCTGAGACTCGCTGGCTTCAGTGACTCCACCAACCCTCCCACCCCCGAGTTGGCCAGGGACGACGAGCTTGCATTACGATTGGTCACCTCGGGTTCCACGCTCCCAAAGTCCAGCTCTGATAGACTCTCGAGATAACTGCTGCCCCTGCCTTGGGAAGCGGACCCCCGGGGCGAGAGCCTGAATCCCAGGTCCTGATTAGGTGGGCTGAGGATCTCTGGGCTGTGATTGGCAGGCTCCAGGTGGTGGTGCTGGAAGAGCAGGTCGAGGTTAAGGGTCAGGAGACTGAGGGGCTGCAGCAGGAGGAGGAGCTCCTCAAACAGAGGCTGGCAGGAAGTCAACGACAAGCGCATGAAGGAGGAGGGCCTGTAGAACGTCACCAACACATCTGACAGAGAGAGAGGGAGGTGAAGGAGAGAGTGTGAAAGAGAGAAAGAGACAGAGGGTGGGGGGTGGAGGGAGGAGACAGAGGGGTGGGGGTGGGGGGTGGAGGGAGGAGAGAGGGGTGGGGGTGGGGGTGGGGGTGGAGGGAGGAGAGAGAGGGGTGGGGGTGGAGGGAGGAGAGAGAGGGGTGGGGGGTGGAGGGAGGAGAGAGAGGGGTGGGGGTGGAGGGTGGAGGGAGGAGAGAGAGGGGTGGGGGTGGAGAGAGAGGGGTGGGAGTGGAGGGAGGAGAGAAATAATGTTATAACATATTAATATTCAAACGGATAGATTGCGGACATGAACTTTAGGCTTCAGAGACTTACCACTGCATGACTGGAGATGGGACAGCCAGAAATCCAGAAGCTTGATGCTGAACAAGAGAGAGAAGAAGCAGGTGAGAATTGGAATTTAAAAAGTCAAACAGAAAAACCCTAGGAGAGAAGAGCCAGGTCTTACTTGAGGAGGCCGAGGAGGAAGGCGTTGAACCTGTGTTTGTTCTGCCTGAGCTGGGGCAGCTCTCCTATTCTAGCCTGTAGGCTGTGCAGGGACTGAGTGCTGGGCCCTGGAGGGACAGGAGGGGAACACAGATCAGAGAAAGAAAACACTTAGGCTTTGGCACAGTGAAACAAATCACTATCATGTTACCTTTGGCCTCAATTGACTGAAATTGAAATTGAAATGAACAAGTACTGAGTCAATGGAATAACCCTGATCACCAGAATAGTGAGAAGGAGAGAATAAGGGGGAATAGAGGAGGAGGGGAGAGAGTGATAATCAGAGAGAGAGAGAGAGAGAAGGATGACTCAACACTGCAGAATAATGAGTGCCAGACTGGAGCGAGAGAGGAGAGGAGGAGAGACTGAAAGTACTATGAACCCACATGACGTCTGGGAGGGTGAGAGAGATACATATTGGAGAGAGGGAAAGAGGAAGAGAGATATTGAGAGATTGGCTATGTACGTCCATCATATCTGAGAAAGAGAACTAGAGAGCGATGGATATAGAGAGAGATATATAAATAGATGGAAAGGGAGGGGGTATAACAACCATAGCCCTCCTATGCTGTCTATGCTCTCTTGCCACCCACCTCTGTACTGCGCTCCAGAGTTCCTACCTGGCCTGGTGGAGGCCTGGACCAGTCCCCAGGCTGAGTTTGGCCTCCTGCCCGAGATCAAATCACTCTGGTGGGGCTTGAGGCCATCGGAGAGCAGGCTCCGCAGGGCGGGGCACAAACACTGCAGCACCAGCCGACCCAGAGACGGATTCACACTGCTGTCTCCTGATAGAGCCTGGAAAGGGGAGGAGGAAGGAGAGTGGCAATATACAGGAGGAGAGAGAGGGAAGAGAGGAGATAAATAGAGGAGGGGAGAGAGGGAAGAGAAGAGAGAAATAGAGGAGAGAGAGGGAAGAGGGGATAAATAGGAGGAGAGAGAGGGAAGAGGGGATAAATAGAGGAGGAGAGAGAGGAGAGGGGAGAAATATAGGAGAAGAGAGAGGGAAGAGAGGAGAGGAGAGGGGGAGAAATAGAGGAGGAGAGAGAGGGAAGAGAGGAGAATAGAGGAGGAGAGAGAGGTAAGAGAGAAGAGAGGGAGGAGAGGGTGAGAAGAGAGGGAAGAGGAGGAGAAATAGAGGAGGAGAGAGAGGGAAGAGAGGAGAGGGTTTTATGGATTGGAGGAGAAAAGTAGAGAAGGATGAAAACAGAGAGGGGGAAACAAGAGAGAAGAGAAAAGGAGTAGAGTAGAGAGAAATGTGGGGGAAAGAGGGATGTGGAAGGATGGAGTTAGTACACAGAGGTTCTGACTACTGAGCCAAAGATAGGGATATCTGAAGACAATCTAGCACCTTGTTAATGGAGGCAGACTATGGGAGAGGAAGAGGAGAGACGGAGAAAGAGACAGATATTTCCAGTTATTCAATGGATGATTCATAAATTATATGGATATAGAGCCACTAACAGGCTGTTTGAGCCATCAAGTGTCACAAGTCATTAAGTTCCAATGAGCTGAATGCAACCACCGCTGCTATAGGCCTAAGTCTAATTTCAGAGACACGGATACAGAAATCCTATAAGGCTGAAGAGTCTTTTGGGAGATTGAGCTGGTTGATCTCTTTATGTCTTCTGTTTTTCACTTCGTCAGTGTGGAAACCCTGTCATAGCAACAGTTTGACAATACGTCATTAGGAGCGGTAGCTAGGTATTATAAACGCGGGGTGGAGGTTTGCACTGATTGGATTACCTCCCCTGATCTAAAACCAAAATGTGAAATCGGAGGAAGATGATTGGCCCTCATATTTCTCATAATTGAAATGAATATACTTTATTGATCCACAGAGGAGAAACTGAGTTTGCTACCAGCATCAGACAAAGGCAAACACAGTAGAAACAGGCATGCATTCAGAAATACATCATCAAGTATATACATAATGATTAAAAACTCAAGCCCATTTTCCATATCTTGCATAATGTGGTGTGTACATCGTGTTATTGAAGAGACAGTGTTAAACGTTGTGTTAAACACAGAGACAGTGGAAACTGACCTTCTGTACCAGGGTCCGTGAGGAGCTGAACTGAGCCAAAATGGCCTCTACTGCCACACTGACTGCACTGACCAGAGCTGTGGACGGGGACACAGTTAGACAGTTATACACACACAAACATAATGTCTCTAACAGTGTAAATGTACATGAATAAATGTACTGTATATCACATAGACTGTATATAAATATACATGTAGGCTATTTATGGTCCTGTGTGGCTCAGTTGGTAGAGCATGGCGCTTGCAACACCAGGGTTGTGGGTTTGATTCCCACGGAGGACCAGTACAAAAATGTATGCACTTACTGCTGTAAGTCGCTCTGGATAAGAGTGTCTGCTAAAGGACTAAAATGTCAAATGTAAATATATACAGGTATATCATACCTCTTTTTTCCAGCAGGCACAGAGAGGACATCCCTCTCAGAGGGGCCTTCACGTCATCGCCCATCAAGGAAGTCCCGCCCCTCTGTACAGAGCCAGCGAATGAGACGCTACGAACCGCTGAGATTAACAGAGATAGAGGAAGGATCACTTACTCTACTCTAATCAGTGGTGGACTCACAGAGAGGAATAGCAATGTTACTTGGTATTTCTGTGTTACTGTTTCAGTATTAGTGATATTAGTTGTTGTAACAGTTAGTTAAAGCAGTGGTAGAGTAGCAGTACTATCAGTAGTAGTGTAGTAGTAATAGCATAGTGATAGCATAGCTTAGTTTGTTGAAACATCCCAGTCAATATTTTTCACAGAATCTAAAATTATTGTCTTGTACACTTTGCTTTTCCAATATTCTACGCAGGACATCGTCCATTCTGAGGGTGATACATTATGTCAATGGGAAGTGGATGCATTAACCTTGACAGACACAGGAAACATAAAACCCCCTAAGGGAGAAGACAGCCATGCAGAAGTCAGGTAGCAGTCACAGATTGGTGGCACTTTAATTGGGGAGGACGGACTAGTGGTAATGGCTGGAGAGGAATGAGTGGAATGGTATCAAATACATCAAACATGGTTTCCATGTGTTTGATGCCATTCCATTTGCTCCGTTCAAGCCATTATTATGAGCCGTCCTCCCCTCAGCAGCCTCCTGTGGTATCAGTAAGGTGTGAGAACATTCCTTAATCTGACCTCATGATAGCCACTTATATAAATGCAGCAGGAAACATATAGACACACTATAGAAGGTTAGTGTTCAGCCTAGTTTATAGCCATTCACCGCTACATTAAACACATAATGTATAGTTATACCCAAACACACGCACGTACACCAATGCACGCATTCATGCACACACTTAAGCGTGATAATAATCGTCACAGTGATTATCATGGTTCAACAGAAGCTGAAGGTCATAGCTTCATTAAGGTGAGAGTTAAAATCAGAGGTGTCTATTTCAGCACTCCATGCAACACAGACACACAACAACAACAGCAGGGACAGACAGACTACAGACAGACTGACTGACAGGGAGATAGAGGTATAGATATACACACAGACAGACAGACTACAGACAGACAGGGAGACAGACTGACTGACTGACAGGGAGATAGAGGTATAGATATACACACAGACAGACAGACTACAGACAGACAGGGAGACAGACTGACAGGGAGATAGAGGTATAGATATACACACAGACAGACAGACTACAGACAGACAGGGAGACAGACTGACTGACTGACAGGGAGATAGAGGTATAGATATACACACAGACAGACAGACTACAGACAGACAGGGAGACAGACTGACTGACTGACAGGGAGATAGATATATAGATATACACACACTCAGACGGACAGACAGACTAACAGAGTGACAGACAGGCGAGCAGGATGTTAGACAGGGGGAGGGAGTGTGTGAGAGAGCAAGCGAGAAAGAGAGAGAGAGAGAGAGAGAGAGAGAGAGAGCTCTTACTCAGCGCAGGCGGCAGCGGCGGAGCCTGGATGAGTTTTGGGGGGTCTGGGGTTTTCCTGGGGGGGATAGGGGGGTAGAGGAAGGGGTAGTAGAGGGGTGCGGCCAGGGCAGGGAGGGTGTGAGAGCGGGGGAACAGGGGTGAGCTGAGGCAGGATGCATCCAGGCCCGGAGGGGGGGCTCCAGAGCGATGGGGGGGGTCGAGAGCCCCGATGGGGGAGAGGCGGGGAGGGGCGCCCCTGTGGAGGGGGCAGTTTTTGGGGTGGTAGAGGTACCAGGTGGGGAGGGGAGGGAGATCTTTAGAGGTTCTGTTCTGGCCAGGGCGAGAGGTGTATGTGTGTTTGTCTGAGATAGGGCCGTACAGCAGGTCGATGTCAGTGTGTTTGTTGGAGTGTGTGTGTGTGTCCGTGCGACCGAGGGAGCCAACGGTGTGTGTTTTGGCGTATGCCATCATCATCGCATCAATGTTTTTATATGGGGTGGTGCAGCCTTGAGTGTGTGTATCATTGCTGACGAGTGTGTGTGAGCCGGTGTGTGTGTGAGTCTGTTTATCAGTGGCGGTAGCGGTGCAGTAGAGGGAGTCAAAGTTAGTGATGGAGTCAGAGCCAAAGCCATACTCCAGCTTTTCTTTAGTCTTGGAGTCATTCACATAACGATACAAACTATCAACGTTGCTCTTGAAGTCATTTCCAAAACGATGTGCAGAGTCTAGGCCTCCATCCTTCTTAAAATAGTCACTATAGCTATATCCGGAATCAATGTCATTCTTAGAATCAGTTCCATGGCTATCTTCATTTAAATATGTGTGAGTGTATTGTGTAGCAAAGGGGTTAGATGACTGGGTAGTGTAGGGGTTAGGGCCCGTGGCTGTGGACTGGGTAGTATAGGGTTTAGGGCCTGTGGCTGTGGACTGGGTAGTGTAGGGGTTAGGGCCCGTGGCTGTGGACTGGGTAGTGTAGGGGTTAGGGCCTGTGGCTGTGGACTGGGTAGTGTAGGGGTTAGGGCCCGTGGCTGTGGACTGGGTAGTGTAGGGGTTAGGGCCCGTGGCTGTGGACTGGGTAGTGTAGGGGTTAGGGCCTGTGGCTGTGGACTGGGTAGTGTAGGGGTTAGGGCCCGTGGCTGTGGACTGGGTAGTGTAGGGGTTAGGGCCTGTGGCTGTGGACTGGGTAGTGTAGGGGTTAGGGCCCGTGGCTGTGGACTGGGTAGTGTAGGGGTTAGGGCCCGTGGCTGTGGACTGGGTAGTGTAGGGGTTAGGGCCTGTGGCTGTGGACTGGGTAGTGTAGGGGTTAGGGCCCGTGGCTGTGGACTGGGTAGTGTAGGGGTTAGGGCCCGTGGCTGTGGACTGGGTAGTGTAGGGGTTAGGGCCCGTGGCTGTGGACTGGGTAGTGTAGGGGTTAGGGCCCGTGGCTGTGGACTGGGTAGTGTAGGGGTTAGGGCCTGTGGCTGTGGACTGGGTAGTGTAGGGGTTAGGGCCCGTGGCTGTGGACTGGGTAGTGTAGGGGTTAGGGCCTGTGGCTGTGGACTGGGTTTCAGTGTGGCTGTGAGGTTGGGTCCTGGGGGCCGTTCTCGTATGAGCACCACAGTATCCTGGGCGGTAAGGGGGGATTGCAGAGTGGAGGAAATAGGAGGAGGGCTGGGAGTGGGACTGGGCCAGGGAGAGAGGGGGTGAGGACACTGCCCAGTCGAAAGGGGCACAGGGCAGGAGGGGAGAAGAGAGAGGAGTATGAATGTAACAGGGGCAGGTTGGGGCAGAAATGGGGATTTGAAGGGGACAAGGGTTTTTTTCAGGGGGTAGGAGTGTGAGTAAGAGGTGCGGGTAGGTGGTGTGTGGGGGGTAGTTGGGGTCAGAAGGGGGTAGTTGGGGGCAGGTAGGGGTAGTTGGGGTGGGTAGTTGGGAGCAGGAGGACAAGCGAAAGCGGAGAGGAGGGGAAGGTAAAGGAGAAGCAGAGCCATGGACAAACGTTAGAAGGTCGGATGGGACGGAGGGATGAGAACAACAAGGAGAGGAGTAAAAATGTATGTTGCAAATAAATTGGGAGGAGAGAGAGAGAGATGGAGAGAATGTTAGTGTCTGTTGAGAGAAGAATGCAATGTAAACCAGTAGATCCCCACCACACCACAACATGCAGTAATGCAGTACATCACCCAGTATCCACACAACAACATATGTTCAGTAGTCTGACCCAACAGATGCACACAGACTGACCACAACACATGACAGAGTTAATGGAGGTGGAGTTAATGAACAGAGGAGTCAAAGTTCAGATTTAGAGAAGCCTTTCTCTTTCGTTTCCTACTCTCACAGTCGTTCACCATTATTTAAACCACACCCAAACCTTCTATCTCACCATCAAACAGTTAGGCTATGGCATTTCCCCTCTAGTATTTCCAGTGGTTTAAGTTAGTGGTTTCACGTTCTACTCTTCCTTCAGAGTGTATTCTGTATTATAAAACGTATTAGGTGCAGGTGACTGTATCGCTGGCCCTAGCTAGTGCCACACTTCCTCTTACTCTCTCTCTCTCTCTCTCTCAGTACAGTAGTGGTATGCTGTCCTCTCCATCTTCACCTCTCTCTCTCTCTTTTCATTTTCCTCTCTCTACAGAGCAGTACAGAGTACCGTTGGTTACGCTGAGTCAGCCTATGGAGAGTTCTGTTCCTGCCTGGCTGCACACTGTCTATCTCTCTGTCTCCTTGGAGATTATTGGATAATAGCCTGTGCTGATTAGAACTCCATTATGCACAGAAATACATTGTCTCATTTAATATCACTGTGAAAGAGAGATAGAGGCTACACAGAATGTGTGTTAACTACCATACCTTGGTTTAGCCTTGAGTTGATCTGACTGTCTCTCAGATGCAGCCACACATTACACTTCCTGTTTTTTTGCACTACTGTGAAACAAGTCTCTGCCATTGGTTGATAGATGGAGCCCCTCCCTTTTGGTTCTTAAAGCTGTACACGCACACGTGACAAATAGTCTGGCCTGTATTTTGTTTTACAGTCTGTGGGTAGAAGTTGCCCCTACATAACATAGGATCAGTTTATCCTACTGCTGTGACAAGTTGACCACACATAACTCCTTCTATGTTGACAAATACCATACAACTTAGCTTTTACATACACACACAGAGGGAAGCACACTACACGCACACACACGCACATTCAGCATGTCTCCTGAAATGTACATTGTAACTTTGATTCGAAAAATATATATTTTAGACAATAATCACATAATGAAATTACTTAATGTAAATTGTTATCAAAACAATAAAGCTGTGTAATTCAAATACAGATTAATAGAGGTATTCAGCCCTTCAGCCTATGTAACTAAGAACCACTCTAAAGGTAGCCAATAATATGAGTTATCGGATCTGAGCTAAATCTCAGACACTCTGGGAAGGGGAGAACAGTCTGGACAAAAGAAAGGAAGATGGAAGATAGAGGAGAGGTGAAAGGAGTGAGTGAGCGGTCAAGGACAGAAAGAGAGAGGAGGAGGTAGGCAGCAAAAAATGTACCGATGACTCAGCAGATAGAGGAGAGAGAGAGGGCAGAATAGAGGGAAGGGGAAACAGAGAGAAGATTAGAAAGAGAATGAGGGAGGAGGAAAGAGACAGAAAGAAGGGGAGACAGAGGGAGAGAGCGATACAGTGTATCTCTGTCTCCCTCTGAGGGAAGGAGAGAACTATAGAAAGGGAGTATTGTAGAGTTAGCAGAAAAGGGAGAGAGTAACAGAGAAAAAACTGCAAGAGAGGGAGAGCTAGAGGGAGATAAAGAGAGAGAGATAGAGAGAGGGAGGTAGATGGAGGGAGGGAGGGATAGCTGTGGGTACTCCATTACTTCCCCCCGGTCTGCAGATTGGATGAATAATTTAATAAGGCAGTGATGACATCACACCAGGCCCACGGGAAGCACTGAAGAGATTCTACCATATCTCTCTCTCTGTCTCCCTCTCTGTCTCCCTCTCCCACCCTGCCCCATACACTCATCTGTCCATCCCTGAAAAAGAATGAGTGCCGCCCATCTAATCCTATCGCTCTCCTTTCCATCTCCTCCATCTATCTGTCCATCCTAGATAGAAAACATAGATGCTGCACCCATCTATTTATGTATCTCTCTCTTGTTCCCCCTTCTTTCTCTTTCCCTCTTCTCTGGAATGCAGAGAAATCTCCCCCTGTGTTTTTGTCATCTTTCTCTCTGCTGGTTTAATTTTTATTCCCAAGAGAGGACACAGTTTCAGATGTGGTGTTGTGTGCATAATATTAGATGGAAGGTGGCTTCAGTGAATACTGTAGTTTGTTACTACCGCCACATTTTAACCCCAAATCAGCACCTCACAGTCAGCAACTAGGCCTATAGTCATCATCATGACCATCATCATCATCTAACTCACCTGTAGTTCTTGACTCCCAGGTTCTTCCTCCATCAGCTGTTCCTCTCACCTCCACCTCTTCTTCCTCTACCTCTTCTTTCCTCTTTTCTCCCTCCTCTTTTCTCTGTCCATCCATCCTCCACAGGTTCCCTTCACTGGCTGAGAACCCAATCTGCTGCGAGGGACACAGCTCGGGCTGTCCAATCGCATCCTCTGCTTTCTGGAACATTTCCCTAAAAGCAGCCAATGACGTGAGGGGAGGTGGTTGCAGGAAGGCGGCCTGGGCCTGGGAGGTGTACTCCCATTGGATCCCGTCGCTGTCCGTCTTTTCCCTCCTCCACTTGAGGTTGTAGAGGAAGTCAGGGTCAGGGGTTATGACTGTGGGGTCAGGATCTGGTTCAGTTATTAGCTGGTAGGCCGGGGAGCTGTGTTTGCTACGGTTACGCAGTTCCTTGGTCATCACTTTTGAACCCGACCCTGACGTTGACCCAGATGATGACGTTGACCCGGAAGTAGATTTCTTCAGGGTTTCTTCATTGGATTTTCTAACTTCCAAGGGCGGGGGCAGGGGCATGTTTTCACCATCGGGGGAGAAGGCCATGAGCCAATCAAATCGCTCAGGGCGTAAAGAGTTGGCGAGAAGGGTGCAGACTTTGAGGGGGGGAAGAGTAGGGGGGGCAGGGGGTAAGGGACGCGGGGGAGGAGGGGGAGGGGATTCCGAGAGCACAGGGGAATATTTGAAAGTCTCGAAGCTAACATTGTTAGAGGTGTTGGTATTGCCAGTGCTGTAGTAGGGGTCAGATGCTAGGCTAACGTTAGCCCCAAACCCACTGTTTCTCTTCCTCCTTCTCGCCATGTCAGTGAAAGACGTGGTTCTAAACACATCTCTGCTCTCTACTTTCTCTCCCTCATCCTCCTTTACTCCTCCAAATATATCAGTCTCTCTATCCCTCTCCACCCCTGACCTCCCTCCGCCATCTCTCCATCCATCCACAGCCAACCCATCTATATCATACTGCTCCTTTGCCCTCTCCTCTTTTTTCCTCATCCCTCTATCCGGTGTCTGTCCAAGCCTGGAGGTGTGATGGGTCTCCCCCTCTCCCTCCTCCTCCAGTCCCCCCACAGAGACCCCCAGCTCTGGGCTGAGTTTGAGGAGCTCAGCCTGGGTCAGTCCTGCTAGCACCAGTAGCTTACGGATCTCATCATCCAATGCATGGAAAGAGGGAGGAGGGGGGAGTGAGGGCGGGGGAGGGATGGCAGGGGGGGGGGTGGAGTTGGAGATGGAGATGGTTATGGTGGGGGCAGGAGGGAGAGGAGGGGGGCGAGAGGTGGGAGGGGGGAGGGACAAGGGGGTCTTCTCGCATCCTGCTTGGAGGGTGGCGAGACGCTGGGCCTCCTTACGGGCTAGGTGCCTCCTCCGAGGGGGAGGGATGGGGGGAGTGGAGGAGGGGAGGGAGAAAGGGAGAGGGGAAGATTTGTAGAGAGTAAAGTAAGGGATGGGCTGACAGAGAAGAGGAGGGGGGATGGAGGGTGGGGAAGGAGGGAGGGCCTTCTCACACCTGAAGGTGTAGAAAGTGGGGGATGAGGATGGAGAGGTGCAGACAGAGACGGAGGGGGTGATGTCACGGCTGATGTTGATGTAGGTGTGGAGTTCAGAGTTCACGCTGGCATAGCGGGCGGGGGGTTTGGGGGGTCTCGGTGGGGGCTCTATGGGCGAAGAAGTCTCCGATTCCGAGACCAGGGGCTCGTCACAGTCTGAAGGCGCTGTCAGGTCCACTCCAGCATCAGAGAACTCCTGGGAATCTCCCAGCGACCCGCCCCGGCCCTTATACAGCTTCCAAGACATATCCACGTTCCCCATCTCATCCAGAACATCAGAAAGATCCTCCTTGCCCAGATCGCCTAGATCCAGTCCCTTCTCATGGAGCCTGGCGATGTGAGCCAGCTTCACCTGCCTGTTGACACTCTCCAGTCGGTCCAGATGATCCAGTCGATCCCTCAGTAGATCCCCCTGAGGATCCCCCTCCAGGTCCCAGCGAACCACCTGTATCAACTGGCTGAAGCGCTCCATCTTGCCAAAGTCTCCCACTGACTCCAGGAAGTCCAGGAGGCCTAGTTTGGTGACCTCTGACCCTAAGCCTGTCTGACCTTTGACCCCCAAGTAGTCGGAGGAAGGGGAGGCGGGGGCGGAGGGGTAGCCCTCGTCTGGGGAGCAGGCAGGTGGAGGGGAGGAAGGGCAGCGAGAGACAGAGGGGGGGTTGGGCTTGAGGAGCAGGGAGGGGGGTGAACGGGAGGCTGGGTAGCACTCAGGAACGTGAATGAGAGTGTGGTCCTGAGAGATTGACAGATCAGCGTTCCCCTCATGGGCAGAGGACGACAGAGAGATGGAGAGATCGGCACAGTCTGACTCCAGATCGGAGCAGGAGCTGATGGAAGTGGAGGATGAGGAGGTGGAGGAGGTCAGGGAGAGATCCAGGAGAGAGGGAGGGCAGTCGCAGCACGATGGGACCAACGTGTCATCATCATCATCATCATCTCCCTCCTCCTCATCATCTTCATCAACTTCAACGTCCACACTGTTTTCCTCTTCCTCCTCTCTCTCTTTCTTGTTATCCACCTCTTCCTCCGTTTCTTTCTTGTTGTCTATGACCACGTCTGTGTTCTTGTTCACATCTGCAGTCTCCTCCTCTTTTTTCCCTTTCTCCAGCTCCAGGGCATTAGCGGGGCAGGCCGGGGCCAGGGCTTGAGGCTGGGGCTTGGGCTGAGAGGGGCTGGCCTGTGCCTTGGCCTTGCCCCCTGTCCCCTCCTGTCTCTGGGGTAGCAGGGGAGGTGGTGGAGGGGGCTGAAGCTTTAGCTGCTGTCTGATGGAGATGGTGTTGTTGTTGTTGTGGTTGTGGTTGAACAGACTGTTATTGTCCTGGGGAGAATGGCCGTCGCAGCACAGACAAGGCAGGCTGGGTTCATTACAGTTGGGGTCCAGGTGAGGAAGAGGAGGAGGAGGAGGAGGGGCGCAGTTGGACACAGCTGCTGCTGCACGGACACTTTTGGGTTTGGGTTTGGTCGTAGAGAGGGGAGCAGTGTTTCTCTGTAAACCCAATCTGGACTGACCCAAGGGGGCACGAGGCTGGACCCCCACCCTGGTCCTGGAAGACTCGGGGGTCACTTTGGTGGCACGCCGAGGAGAGGAAGAGGAAATGGTGTTCATGTTTTTGTCTTCCCAGACCGCAGGGCCGTGTGGCTTTGGTTCCGCTGCAGTGGTGGTTCGCCTGCTCGTGTCGAAGCGACGAGGCCTCAAGGGCGGAGCGGAGGTTCGGCTAGAGGAGTGCATTTTAGGAATAATAGTTTTCTAATTGTCAATTATTTATGTTTCTATAGAAACAGGGGTTCTGTTTTCTATCTAAGGGATGGAGAGATCCAAAACATGGTGGTCACATCTTGGCTTGACTCCAAAGATCCTGCAACATCAAAAGAGACATGCAGTCAATAGAGGCACAGCAGATAATAGAGATAAGAGGAGTCTGTGCTTCCATGTTCCTCTAACTGCACAAGGGACCAGCTTGTTCTTGTTCATATGAAATCTTAGAAGTTAAATCATCCCCTGGTTCATTCATTATAGCTCAATAGCTATTGGCCTTTTTCTGCTGTATAATTACCTCCTCAGTGCTGGGACTAGCTAAATTAAATCCATCTCTCCTCTCCTCAATCTTGTCCTCCCTCTATAAACAGACAGACAGACAGACAGACACGCACACACACAGACAAACACACACACTTAAATTCAATGTCAGCGATCGAGAGGAGATCTCCATGAAAACAGTTAGCAACTAATTAAGGATTATTGTCATCCTTCAGCATCCCAGTCTACTCTGAGATTCCGCTTGATGGAGTGATGATGTTAAAGCCTTGAGAAAGGATTTACGCTCTCTCTCTCTCTGACAAATAGGTAAGTATAGTATAGCCAAGCAAATTGTATAGGCCAAGCAAATTGAATCGGGATAAATCAAAATGAACTATCTAAATTCTAAGCTTATTTGCATTAAAATACATTTTTACATATAGCCTCGTACAAACATCTTTAGTAGACAAGATCAAATTATTTAGAGCAGAAAATCCTCAGTGGCCCATCCACTGCCCAGGCTAAACACACTGGTCATATTCCTCCACAGCAGCACAGTGCCCTTCACATCAAACGGGGAGAAGAAGGTAGGCCTATATAAATCATAACCTGAACAGCGTTTAGATCGGGCCTGGGTCACGTCGCCCTGGTCAGAACCGTTAGAATAACGCACCGAAACCGCATCGCACATCATCTGCTGGATTTTCGGTATTTACCACCGGTTTTATCGACCTGAAGTGGCCGATGAAGACCGGGGAAAAGAAGGGGAGAGAGAGGAGGGAGGGAGGGGGGGGTAGTACCTCAAGCCGCATCGTCCTGATACATCCACCCCCGCTACTATGACAAATTGTGTCGCAATTTGTATAAAATTAACTATACCATGCTTATGTTCGTCATTCTTTTGAACAACCATAGTCTATAAATCAAGAAAAAGGCTATTCAAATTGGTTATCTGGATCTGGGGATATGGGCAGTGGTTGAAGGCATAGCAAAACGTATAGCCTAGATCTGGGTAAATAGAGAGCATTTGATCAACAATACCTATAATCATATGATTGTGAGATATTTGACTCACCATCGGCTCGGTTGAGGAGAAGATGGAGATGCTGGATCCCGTTCTCGGTAAACGGATGCGAGCGCGCGCGAACCCGTCCGACCGACCAACAGCCTCTCCAAGGGTTACAGCGAGAGCTCTCTCCTCTCGCGACCACCTCCTTATCTTTCGTCATCCGCCTCTTTCTCTCGCTCTTACTCCGGGACCACACCCCTCTTCTGCCTCACCAATCCATCTCCCTCTCTCTGTGTTCATCTGCCAGCACCCTCCATCCCTCTCAGCCTTCGCTTCCTCCCTCCAAGAAAAAGTCAATCACTTCGGAATCTTCTACCATATTCTCTATGATCTCTAGTAGTGGAATTCTTCCTATCCGCCATCACACTCCCTCCATCTTTATTATTCTATTTCATTCTCAGTGGAAATGGAAGGTCACATGGTAAAAGCCCATGCAGTATAGTAGTCTACTCACACTGATGAGGAAGACAGGGCTACACTGTTTCCCTATTAAACACAGGAGTGGAAACACAGGAACAGTGAAAAATAGACTCATTGTCTTTATGAATCATGATGGAAAGCCACACACAATGTTAGAGCTTGCTGTACTATACAGTGGGGAAAAAAAGTATTTAGTCAGCCACCAATTGTGCAAGTTCTCCCACTTAAAAAGATGAGAGAGGCCTGTAATTTTCATCATAGGTACACGTCAACTATGACAGACAAAATGAGGGAAAAAATCCAGAAAATCACATTGCAGGATTTTTTATGAATTTATTTGCAAATTATGGTGGAAAATAAGTATTTGGTCAATAACAAAAGTTTCTCAATACTTTGTTATATACCCTTTGTTGGCAATGACACAGGTCAAACGTTTTCTGTAAGTCTTCACAAGGTTTTCACACACTGTTGCTGGTATTTTGGCCCATTCCTCCATGCAGATCTCTAGAGCAGTGATGATTTGGGGCTGTCGCTGGGCAACACGGACTTTCAACTCCCTCCAAAGATTTTCTATGGGGTTGAGATCTGGAGACTGGCTAGGCCACTCCAGGACCTTGAAATGCTTCTTACGAAGCCACTCCTTCGTTGACCGGGCGGTGTGTTTGGGATCATTGTCATGCTGAAAGACCCAGCCACATTTCATCTTCAATGCCCTTGCTGATGGAAGGTTTTCACTGAAAATCTCACGATACATGGCCCCATTCATTCTTTCCTTTACACGGATCAGTCGTCCTGGTCCCTTTGCAGAAAACCAGCCCCAAAGCATGATGTTTCCACCCCCATGCTTCACAGTAGGTATGGTGTTCTTTGGATGCAACTCAGCGTCCTTTGTCCTCCAAACACGACGAGTTGAGTTTTTACCAAAAAGTTATATTTTGGTTTCATCTGACCATATGACATTCTCCCAATCCTCTTCTGGATCATCCAAATGCACTCTAGCAAACTTCAGACGGGCCTGGACATGTACTGGCTTAAGCAGGGGGACACGTCTGGCACTGCAGGATTTGAGTCCCTGGCGGCGTAGTGTGTTACTGATGGTAGGCTTTGTTACTTTGGTCCCAGCTCTCTGCAGGTCATTCACTAGGTCCCCCCGTGTGGTTCTGGGATTTTTGCTCACCGTTCTTGTGATCATTTTGACCCCACGGGGTGAGATCTTGCGTGGAGCCCCAGATCGAGGGAGATTATCAGTGGTCTTGTATGTCTTCCATTTCCTAATAATTGCTCCCACAGTTGATTTCTTCAAACCAAGCTGCTTACCTATTGCAGATTCAGTCTTCCAAGCCTGGTGCAGGTCTACAATTTTGTTTCTGGTGTCCTTTGACAGCTCTTTGGTCTTGGCCATAGTGGAGTTTGGAGTGTGACTGTTTGAGGTTGTGGACAGGTGTCTTTTATACTGATAACAAGTTCAAACAGGTGCCATTAATACAGGTAACGAGTGGAGGACAGAGGAGCCTCTTAAAGAAGAAGTTACAGGTCTGTGAGAGCCAGAAATCTTGCTTGTTTGTAGGTGACCAAATACTTATTTTCCACCATAATTTGCATATAAATTCATTAAAAATCCTACAATGTGTTTCCTCAATTTGTCTGTCATAGTTGACGTGTACCTATGATGAAAATTACAGGCCTCTCTCATCTTTTTAAGTGGGAGAACTTGCACAATTGGTGGCTGACTAAATACTTTTTTTCCCCACTGTATATTGTGTTTCCCACAAAAGGTCTGAATACCAAACCCATGTCATGTTGGTCACATTTCTTTATTAAAAGCAATAAGATGACATTGTCAGCAGCAGGTAGATTTACAGTAGTAATTACAGACAGAAAGAGGTGATCATACACAGCGAGAGATAGAGAAAACTAAATACAAAGATAGGACAGAACACTGTGTGAGAGAGACAGCAGGATTGTTCCTTTCAGGAAGCTTCCTGCTCTAGTCTATTCACTGTACTAATAAAACTATTCTATTAGTAGAGACTGCACTCTACTGAACCATTCTACTGGTAGAGACCAGACCACTCTACTGAACCATTCTACTGGTAGAGACCAGACCACTCTACTGAACCATTCTACTGGTAGAGACCAGACCACTCTACTCAACCATTCTACTGGTAGAGACCAGACCACTCTACTGAACCATTCTACTGGTAGACACCAGACCACTCTACTAAACCTCTCTACTGGTAGACACCAGACCACTCTACTAAACACTGGTCTACAGGGACCCCTGTAAAAACAGGTTGTCATCCTGATTGATGTGATCATCGACCAATAATGATGTCACTCCCTGCCGTCATTATCAAATCCTTGGGATTCTAGAGCAAACAGTTCCTGACAGTGACATGATGTCATACTCACATCATCATCAATAAATAACTAGAATGATACAGAGACAGACAAAGAGATTGACAGACTTTTTTGATGACATGATATTCACAATTTGAGTAATCAGTTATTCTGTACATAATTGAAAATCAGAGTGGAGGAAAAATGTGCACACATAGGGGTCCTTGAAGACCAGGTTTAAGACTGACTGGCCTAATCTCAACCAGGCTCACTCTCAGTCCAAACTAAAGCCTTGTTCTATTTAAGTCCCTAGACCCTTACCCTAGCCCAGGGCTCTCCAACCCTGTTCCTGGAGAGCTACCCTCCTGTAGGTTTCCGCTCTTATTAGAATCAGGTGCGTTAGATTAGGGTTGGAGCGAAAACCTACAGGATGATAGCTCTCCAGGAACAGGGTTGGAGAGCCCTGCCCTAGCCTTTAACCCCATGGTGTTCACTGAAGGGGTAGGAGCAAGGGGAAGGGGCAAGGGACCGAAATGGAAGCAGCCACACCAACTAGCCCTCCTCAGTCCAGCTACAGTGTGACCCCCCAAAAAAAAAATGTCCCCTCGTCATAGTCTTCACTTGTTTCTCTTGTAGATTTTCTTGGCGAAGTTGAGGAAAACTGCATGTGGAAGGTTTTGGGCGTGACGAGCGATGAGTTTCTGTAAGCGCTGGTAGCTGTCGTTTTCGTATTGGTGGTACAGGGTGGACATCTGTAGGGTGTTGTACAGCGCTTTCACCTTCTCCACACTCACACTGTCATGCCGACCATAACATGACTGAAAGAGGAAAATAAAATGTAAATAATTTGTATTTTTATCCATTTTCTCACCAGATATACTGTAGTCAGACCAGTTTCTTGTATTGAGCTATGTAAAGAATTGAATAAATACATTCATTCCCTCAATCATTCTTCCATCCTTCCAGGCTTAGGTGTATTTACAGTTCAACGGTCAACTGTGACTGTTCATGGTTGACCTCTCACCTCCAGCTCTGCCCTCTGTTCCGGGGTCATGACCCCTAGAGCAGTCACCACCAGCCAGCCACACTTGTTGTCCTGGATGTCTGTTCCAATCTTCCCTGTCACCTCCGGGTCACCATAGCAATCCAGGTAGTCATCCTGGCAACAGAGAAATATTGTAAAACAATGCTGTTATGACATTGTTAATGTGTGTGTGTGTGGGTGTCAGTCTCACCCATACAATTACACATAGAATGTCTGGTCTCACCTGTATCTGGAAGAACTCTCCCATCTCCAGTAAGATGTGTTTAGCGTTGTTGTGTTCCTCTTCACTGTCAATGCCCGCCTGGGAATTATTCAGAAAGGGATATTCCATTTCTATAAGTTACCTTGTATAATGAGACTGCACCAGCCATTAAAAGACTATACACACTCACCATGTACATGGCTGCTGCAACAGGGAGGTAGAAGGAGTAGAAGGCAGTCTTGTACTTTACTATGGCCTTATATCTGACACACAGAGAGTGGGAGGGAGAAAGATAAAGTGAGTAAAGAGAATACCCTTCCAAACCCTCCCCACCCCAACAGCCATGCACTACTTCTATCAACAATACCCACTCACGTGTACCTTAAATCACCATATACCCCTCCATCTCTATATCCCTCCCTCGTTTTATCCTCCCCTCTCTCTCTCACCTCTCCATGGTGAAGCGGTTGAGGTCTATTTGACCAGGAGGAGCGGTCATCAGGTCCAGAGCCTGGCCCAGCTCTGTCTGGAAGGACGTCTGACACACACAGGGACAGAGAAACAATAGTCAGCTACAGCACAAGAGTCAGCCGTGTAAGTGTGTGTGTGTTTATGTGTGTGTGTACCTCGGTGAAGAGCTCCAATAGGTGTACGTAGTAGGGCTGTGCCCTGCAGTGTCTGCGCAGTAGTCTGTAGATGGCTCCCTCCAGGAGGAAGGCATCATTGATGGCATCCAGACCCACTCTCTCCTGAGAAACAACAGCTATGTTACTGACTGAGCACACCCTTTACTTAAAGCCTACTACGTTAACAGGGACACATGTTATTGTTGACAGGTGATGCAGTATGGAAGTTGATGTCAGCTTACAGTTCGTTTTGGGTAAACCAGTTGGCTGACCATAACAATGCTTTTAGATTAGACTACAATTCTAGTGAGAGCAATAACAATAGTCAGTCTCACCCTCTTGTACCAGCAGGGCTGACCTCTCCGAGTCACTGAAGCATCCATGATGTCATCAGCTACCAGGAAGAATGCCTGGAGCTGAGAGAGAGAAAGAAAGAAAGAGAGAAAAGGGGGGAGGCAAAAAATAAATAAAAAGAAGAGTGCGAGAGTCAGCGTTAGTCACTTCACAGTAGAGAGATACTGGTACCTCAGCAAAGTGCTAATTGATGCAACAACTGTGTGTCTCACCAGCTCAATGCACCAGCCAACCAGCAGGGCCCGTTGCACAGCATCCTGGGTCAGCTCTGTGGGAGGTACAAGCTCCCTCAAAGAGCCAATCACAGACAGACCTCTGTTTCTTTTTCCTCCAGGAGTGTTGTAGTGCAACACCTGAGAGAGAGAGAGAGAGAGAGAGAGAGAGAGAGAGAGAGAGAGAGAGAGAGAGAGAGAGAGAGAGAGAGAGAGAGAGAGAGAGAGAGAGAGAGAGAGAGAGAGAGAGAGAGACAAAGAGAGCGAGAGACAAAGAGAGCGAGAGACAGAGAGAGAGCGAGAATGAGACAGTGAGAGAGAGAAAGAGAGACAGAGACAGACAGCAATAGAGATGAGTTGCATCATCTTTGCACATCTCAATTTCTCCCCCCAAAAAACGAGGAACTACCGCTAGACAATTCTCGTAGATATGAAGGAGAAAGCCTTTTTTTTAAACTTCCTATGGTGGTCTCACAACACACCCTACCTCTCTGAGTCTGTTGAGAGCGTCAGCGAGGACAGGGTCTGTGAGGTCCTGCTCTGTGAGCTCTGTCACCAGCTCCTCAAACTGGGCCTCAAACAGCTGTGGGTCTGACTGCACCGCCCCCGAGTGGTGGGTCCCGTTGTTGCAACTACTGTCACCCTGAGAGGAGAGGAGACATTTCAGATTGTGAGGGAAAGTCGAGAGGGGCATAGTAAGCAACAGCATTAGTTTCCAAAGCATCACATGTTAATACAAGGTCTGGTTTCTGCTTACACAGAAACATAGTTCACAATGTCAACAACAACCCTCAGTTTATTAGCTAACAGTACTAGCTACATTGGTATAGCCAACTAACTGAAACTGTTAGCTCGTTGCACACAAGCAGAAAGGGTGAACATCTTTACAGCAAACTGGACAACTACAGTAAATGACAGCTAGTAACATCCCAATGCTGTCAGTAGTAGCTTCAACAGTCCCACCACCTGTTCTCTGCAGTAATGTGACGAATTTGAGGTGAAACTATAGCTAACAGTCTGTGTTTACCAGCTCGAAAGACCCAGATAAACAAAGTCTAAAAATAGAGGAGATGACCCACTAATATTAGTAAAAATAGCAAGTTACCTTGGCTAGAATACAACTAACGTTAGCTAGCCAACGTTATCTAGCTACTGTTAGTAAACTTGTCTGGCTAGCCATTCAAGACACATGGCGATATCAAGCATGAAAGTTAGATCAGATAGCTAGATAAGCAATTACACACTAGGTTGCAATATCTACAGTTGTTCTTACCATGATTATCTTCTCCTTGCTTGTAGTGACTGTATGTTTGGCAAATCCCTCTTCACTGGTTTCTTTATCTGTCAAAAGGGAGAGCGCGACGCCCACAGAACTTGGGAATTCTGAGTATTGTAGTTTTTGACCACCTTGTGTTTATTTTATCTCATAGCTTCTGAACTAAATGTCCCGACAGCCTTCGCGAGTGATGGCAGGGGCGTGGGACCACAAGGCTTCATATGACATCGAGACTTTTGATTCGATAACACCATCGAACCAGGATGGGCTTTCGGGCTGACTAGCCAATAGAAATTCGGAAGAGGCAGAGTTTAGATGGGGGGACCTGTCTGATGTTTAGGTAGTTTTGTGGTGATGCACATTAACCCCATGTAGTTAGTTTGATCAAAATCAATCAATTGCTTAGCATGAGTTAGAGGTTTCTGGGCTAAGTCTAATACATGAAACAATATATAATATGCAACTTGAAATCTGTGGCTCCATAAGAATAGAATAGAATAAAATGGAATAGCGCATTTCTACAACATGTTTAGCCTAGCTACACATTTGGAACATATTACACACATGAGCACTTTCATGTTGTGGATAATTTATTCAATATGTTGAAATACATGACTTGCATTAAAAGTTCTTGCATTAGAACATTTATGTATCATATTTGAAGAGAATAATACATTTATTCAGTTAGGCTCTATCACGTCAAGCCATACAATTATACAATGTGCAAAATAGGAGGTAGAAATTATAGCTAAATTCTTAACACAGCTCAGTGCTTCTGTGTGTTTGAGTGTGTGTGTGTGTGTGAGTGTGTGTGTGTGGTTGTGTGTCAGTGTGTGTGTGTGTGCATATGTGTATCTGTGTGTTGTGTTTAAATAAGTTACATACATAATTGTGTGTATATTCAAAACTTAAGTCTTCACAGATATGGGCCCAATATCGCCATTGAGTGTCTAACTCTTGTCCGACTGGGTTGAGGTTAGCCAGCTTTCTAGTCCAATCCAGAGACAGTATATCCTCTAAGAATAACGCACACTTTATGTCGTCCAACCTCCAGTATCAGACTATTATATCCATATTCTCATAGTTCTATATCCCACTAAGTCTTGCTGGAACAACCGTCCTGAATATTTGATCCCCAACATCTATACAAACTTATCTGTACATTTATTGCAAGAATCTCTTTAGTGCTTTTGGAATCATACTGAAGTGCAATTGATCATACATAATTGTTCAGCCAGAGCTATACACATCACAGAGTTCATGGATGATAGTTACAACTCAGTATATCTACGGCTCTGGGTTCAACAGCACAACATTGATCCATCCCCTTCACTATACATGAACACATTTCCAAAGGCTCAGAACAACTAGGTTTTGGGCGCAAGAGAGAGAGAGAGAGGAAGGGAGAAAAGTACGAAGAATTGCCAAAACATGCAGCTAAAGTCATTCTTAGGGGAAAGTTAGTTATTGTGTAGGATTTGATACACAGGGAGGGAAGTTGTGGTATTTGAACAAGGCTCCTGTTTCATTTGGAGTACATTTTGGGGTGTTGTAGCATAACATGCAGGCATACAAATCAAATCGCTATGTCCAAGGTCATCTCAGAGAGAGGAAATGCTGAGTTTGAGAGTATGATGTCTTAGACCGGTGTAATGGAGTTCATTTTGAGTTTGGGGTAGATGGTGTGTGAGTTTTGAGTTTGAGGCACCTTTCCTCTGAAGGCAGAAGGAGATGGACTAGGTAAGGGGTGTTGAGGATTACATGTTGATTTTACCTCAAGAAAATTAACCACAAAAAAATATAAATAAAAATAACAATGTAAGATTGTAAACATACGGCGACACTAGCAGGCCATTAAACTTTCACTTTCAGTCAGCAAAACGAGTGTAATCTTTTCTGTACATTTTACAGTGTCATCAGGAGAAAAGGAAGGTGAACCATTTCACCAGTGGAAGACAAAAAGGTGAGTTCCATGACCACTTAAAGTGAGTTTCGCTCTGGATGAAGAGCTGGACAAATGAATGTACATTTGAGTGTTGAAAAAGAGTGAGCAGCACAATCCAACACGTGTGTGCAGTGGAATGAGTGTAGGTGGTTTGTGTAAGAGTGGAGTGATGCTCACAGCTCCAGAAAAGTGTTTACCCTAGACACAGATCTAAGATCAGCTTACCTTCCCCTGATCCTAACCTTAACCATTAGGAGGAGAAACACTCAACTGACCATAGCTAAGAGTCTAGGGGAAACTTCATTATCCTACTCCTTCTCTCCATCCTCTCTAGTCTTGAAGTTAGAGAGAGATCCCAGAGAGTTGGAGAGGACAGATAGAGGTGTGTTCAGTATGGCTAGGTGGAGGTTGAAGATAGGAGGTTAGAGTTGAGAGGTCAAAGTTCAGGAAAGGAAGGCCAGGCCAGGCGCAGGTGCAGAGGAGGGCTCCAAGGGGAAGGGAAAGAGGAAGGATGCATGTTGAAAGTATTGGAACAAGGCTGTAGTAAAGGTCCAGTCGTTCCCTCCTCATAGTGCTGACTCCCTCCACCGCCCATCAGGATATGTCAGTAGCCTGTTCCTTCATCCTTCCTCTCCCCTGTCTAACTCATCCTACCATCCTCCACCTCTCCTCCTCCCTCTTCATTACACCATACCATGCCTCCACTCTCCTCTGTGTGGGTACACTTTCTGCCTCCTCTCCTTTTCCTCCTCCCTCCTCCCCCTCTCACAGGGCTGACTCTGTGTACAGCGCCCCTGATGACCCGTGAGGGGGGTTGGCCGTCAGTAATCGCCATAGCGATGCAGAGGAGGAGGAGCTTAAGTCGCCGCAGCTGCGCAGGTGGATCCCCTCCGTCACAGGGGGTTGGTTGCTATGACGGCGGTTGTGGCGGCTGTCACTATGAGAGTGGTGGTGACCGCGGTGATGAGGGTGTGGGGGGTGGGATCCCCGGCTGGCCCCCCAGGAGTTACGTAACACCTGGAGACAGACAGACAGACACTAGTGTGAGTGTGTGTGTGTGTGTGTGTGTGTGTGTGTCTATATGTGTGTGTCTGTGTGTGAGTGTGTGTGTGTATCTACTGTATGTGTGTCAATGTGTCAGTGTGTGTTACCTGCTCTAAAGGGAGATGGCCTGTCCCGTTGCCCTCCGCCCCGCCTCTCCTTTTCTGACCCTGTCCCGTGTTCCCAGAATGCTCTGTGGCGGACGCCAGGTTCCGTTTGGAGCGCTGCAGGAAGCGAGCCACCAACCCCCTCGTCACCTGACAGGAAGAAAAGGAGAGAGGATGAGAAATGAGGACCTGGCATAATCTTTCTACATACAATGTCTCAATTTCTAGATATAAGTATCTTTGCAGAGTTTATGGCTGCTGTTATTTGCATTTTTCAGCCATTACACACCTTGAGGTCCCCAAGAGAGCGGTTGCATTCTTTGGGCAGGTGCAAGGGAGAGTTGGCGGGGCCTTTGGAGAGGGGCAAGGTGCGCCCCATGGTGGCTGCCTTCACACTGCCCTTCCTGGGGAGGAGGGCTGAGGGCGGCACCAGAGAGGAGTGGGGCAGAAGGCATGCCTCGGAGGACGGACCTGGGGAAGACAGTCAGACAGAAACTATCATCTGTAGTGTCTAACCCAAGGGTGGTCAATCCTGCCCTCTCTGACCACTAACCTTTAACTTCTCACCTGTGTCTGTAGAGGTCTGAGAGCCCACCCTCACTCCTTTACTGCCCACTGAGCCACAACTGAAGTCAACTAGAGCAGAGAGGGAGGGAGAGAGCAGAGAGGGAGGGAGAGACGGAGGGAGGGAGAGATGAGATGAGAGAAGGAGGGGAGAGAGGGGAGAGAGGAGAGAGGGATGAGAGAGGAGAGAGGGAGGGAGAGAGGGAGGGAGAGAGGAGAGATGGAGGGAGAGAGGGAGGGGAGAGAGAAGAGAGGGAGGAAGAGGAGAGAGGGGGGGGAGAGAGGAGAGAGGAAGGAGAGAGAAGAGAAGGAGCGGGGAGAAGGGAGAGAGGGTGGGAGAGATGAGACAGGGAGGGAGAGATGAGAGAGGGAGGGAGGAGAGAAGGAGGACGAGAGGAGAGAGGAAGGGAGAGAGGAGAGAGGGAGGGAGGAGAGAAGGAGGAAGAGAGGAGAGAGGAAGGGAGAGAGGAGAGAGGAGAGAGGGAGGGAGGGGAGAGAGGAGAGATGGAGGGAGAGAGAGGAAAGAGGGAGGGGAGAGAGGAGAGACAGAGGGAGAGGGAGGGAGAGAGGGAGGGGAGATAGGAGTGAAAGAGGAGAGAGGGAGGGGAGAGAGGAGAGAGGAAAGAGGAAGGGAGAGAGGGAGGGAGAGAGGGAGGGAGAGGGGGAGAGAGAGAGGAGAGAGGGAGGGAGGGGAGAGAGGAGAGAGAGGTATGACATAGATATGAAATGCAAACTATCACCATGTCTTTCCTGCATAGTGTGTTCATAGTGTGTTCATAGTGTGAGTTGTAAATCACTAACACAGGATGTCTGTATGTGTGTGTGTGTGTCCACCTGTATCAGCAGAAGAGCTGAGGCCAGGCTCGCTGTGTGACCTCACTAGGGGAAGAAGCCCATCACTATCCCTCCTCTCGCTCCCTCCGCCCCGACGACGCAGGTACAATGGCTGTAGGGGGAGGGGCACCCCGTTGCCCTGACAGCCCGGCTGATTGACAGCTGAGGATGAGGAAGTGGGAGGAGCTGCAGAGGCAGAGGCGGAACCACGTCGTAAAGGGGTGCAGGGCCTGACTCGTTTCTCTAGGATAGAGGAGCGCTGGTGAGAGGTGGCGCCCCCTAGCAGCTCCAACTGGGAACAACTACTGGCTAACATGGCCTGTCGCCTCAACACTGGAGACCTGCAAAGAGGGGGGAGGGGGGACGGGAGTTCTTGTTTGAGAAGGAGCCGTAAGAAAATGGCTGTGCTGTGAACTGTGTGTGTGTGTGTGTGTGTGTGTTTGTGTGTGTGTGTGTGTGTGTGTGTGTGTGTATTTACCTGTATGTAGCTGTAGCAGTGCTAGATGAGGAGCAGGAGTTGGACCTCTCCCCTCTGAAGAATCGCCTGGCCCTGGGGCCCACCAGGGGACTCTCTACCAGGGGACTCTCTGGGGCCTGGGGAGGGGGGCCACGGAAGCTCACATACTCCCCTCCTTCTCCCCCGTCTCCCCCCTCCACTCCCCTGGTGCTCCGTCTCTCCCCCCTATCCCTCACCCCCACCCCCACGAGGCAGGAGTCCTCTGAAGGTGACGAGTCATCTGGGATGTCAACGATCTCCGACATCAACAGAGAACCACTGTCCATGGAGACTGGAGGAAGGGAGGGAGACGGTTCATTCACTTGTTTGTATTAGGCAACATTTATGAATTGGCAGTGTTGCTGGAACAGTCAGTAGCTGTTTAGGTAAAGAACCAGAGTCAATGGGCCCTTCATGGAAACTCTCCAGTCAATACCAGACTGGTAAAAACATGACTAATAGAGCTGAAGTAAATATAAGTGAACAGAATGTAGCATATGTGACTCTCACCCTCTCCGCTGAAGGCAGTGGATGTGGCCCTCTCTCCAGACAGCTCGTTCCCATGGCTGTCAAACACCGTGGCCTAAAGACAACCACACAGGACATGTGTTTAATAAACATAAACACACGCATGCACACACAGAGGCAACTGTCCTGTATTCTTGCTTAGCACTCTCTCTCTCTCTCTCTCTCTCTCTCTCTCTCTCTCTCTCTCTCTCTCTCTCTCTCTCTCTCTCTCTCTCTCTCTCTCTCTCTCTCTCTCTCTCTCTCTCTCTCTCTCTCTCTCTCTCTCTCTCTCTCTCTCTCTCTCTCTCTCTCTCTCTCTCTCTCTCTCTCTCTCTCTCTCAAACACAGACACACACACCAGCAAACATGTCCAGATTCCCACTGACCTGGCTAGCTGCTCTCTGTCCCATCACTAATTCGTAAGGAGGGGGACAGTCAGTGGGGTACAGAGGGACTGGACTCTCCATCGACCCGTTATAGGTGATACTGAGGACATACAGATAAACAGACAAACAATGAACAATGATTTTATTGGCTATTTGCAAATGCTAGAGTGTGTGTGTAATAATAATATTTTGAGGGGTGCTTATATTATATTATAATATTTGTACTGTTACACAAAAGTGTTTAATGAAAATGTGTTTCTTGCATATCCCAACTCCCCCTGAGACACCTGCAGGGAGTGGGGTCATAGCCAGGGTCACCATTGTCCTTGCTCAAGGGCATCACAACAGAATTTTCACCTTGTCGGCTCCGGTATTCGAACCAGCGACCTTTCGGTTACCGGCCCAACGCTCTAACCTCGAGGCTACCTGTCTGTGTTATTACCTCTGTGCGTCTGTCTCAGAGCTGCAGGTGTATTCAGGGGGGTAGTAGGGGGGCGGGGGGATGGGCGGGACAAACTCCTCAAAGTCCATGATGTTGGTTAGGAAGGCATCCTGAGGAGTGGTGCATTCTGGGTTGACGGAGCGAGAGCGGTGCGGGGCGAGCTAGAGAGAAAGAAACAGGGAGAGGAGGGAAGGAATCATTATAACGGATGGATAAAGAAACTATTGTCTGTGTGTGTGTACAAGAGTGTGTGTGTGTGTGTGTGTGTGTGTGTGTGTGTGTGTGGGTGTGTGTGTGTGTGTGTGTGTGTGTGCAGACTCACCAGGTGCACTAGGTCCAGGGAGAAGATGTGAATACTACAGGTGACAGTAGAGAGAGTACAGATGATGGTAGAGAGAATACTCAGACCACAAGCACTGAACAACAGGTCCTGGAACAGAGGAGAGGACACTCAGACCACAAGCACTGGACAACAGGTCCTGGAACAGAGGAGAGGACACTCAGACCACAAGCACTGAACAACAGGTCCTGGAACAGAGGAGAGGACACTCAGACCACAAGCACTGAACAACAGGTCCTGGAACAGAGGAGAGGACACTCAGACCACAAGCACTGAACAACAGGTCCTGGAACAGAGGAGAGGACACTCAGACCACAAGCACTGGACAACAGGTCCTGGAACAGAGGAGAGGACATCAGCACTTAACAAATAGTCAGGAGGCCAGGGCAGTGAGGAGCAGTGTGGTTACTGTTTGTAATCATTTATATGCTGTATACTGCAGCGTGCATCATGTGCATTTGGCTATAATATTATGCTCTGCTTAGTTTATATCTGCATAAATGATTGTCGACATCAGAAAATGTAGCCCACATACTTTCAGAGAATATAGATGCCACACACTGAGCTGTCATTAAACCCACTGAGCTGTCATTAAACACACACACCTTCAGCTGATGTCTGACAGAGTGGCAGTCTGCGTTTAGGTAGAGTACCAGGGTCTCCTCCTCGTTTATAGAGCAGGAGTGTGTCGGGGCGCAACACACACACAACCCGTTCTCCACCTGCAAAACACACACACAGAGGATTAACACACACACATCCCCCCCCCCCCAACACCCCACACACAGAGGATTACAGTTTTTCTCAATTGTTTACACACAAATACTGGTACTTGAGACACAATGACCACAACATGTAACTCATGCACCAACCCCCTGAACCAATTCTGCTAAACTACAAGCACAATTCCTGCTTTACACTCAAATTGCAGTTCTACAACACACTTTTTTCAAAACACTACACACAAATCTTTGCATTTGGCACAGTTTTCATGCAGAAAATCTGTTGTTTTCACAATGAACACACTGCCATTCAAATATGCACACTGACTCATCACATGGGCAAACACCCGTCACACAGTTTTACAATTAGCAATCAGAGCTTTAGCATAAAAGGGCAACAGGTGAGCTCTTCTGTTTTGGAGCAATGGATGCCAACATTGGAAACAGAGGCAGAGCCAGAGGAGTGAGAGTAAGAGGAGGAGGACTGGGAGGACAAGGACAAGGACGAGGACGAGGACGAGGACGAGGACGAGGACGAGGAAGGCCAAAGACCGTAATCTCTGATGAGATCCGAGCCACTTTGGTTGATCATGTGGTCAACCATGGTCTAACAATGAGGGAGGCTGGGCAAAGAGTACAGCCAAATTTGAGCAGGTACACTGTAGCATCCATTATCCGGACATTCCGAAATGAGAATAGGTAAGAAATCTACTCTCACTAGAAAATTGCAGTACTGCATATCAATACAGTACTCAATGAGTACAGTAGTACAGTATTGCCTGTGGACTGTTCTGTAGGACTGTAAAAATAAAGTATGTTTCAAGTATTTGGGAAATGTATTTCTACTTTGTATTTACAGCATTTTACTATTTGTTTGGCAGAACTGAAAGATTACCAACCAACACAAGGTGGTCGGGAACGTGTTCTGTCTCCTGAACAGGAAACTGAAATCATGAACATGGTCCTAGAAAATAACGCCATAACATTACGGCAAATACAAAGAAAAATAATAGAAAACAATGATATTTCAAAATATTGATAGGGTAAGCTTATCAACACTGGACCGTGTCTTGCGCAGAAATAATCTCAGGATGAAGCAGGTCTACAGGGTGCCATTTGAACGCAATTCAGAAAGAGTCAAAGAATTGCGATATAACTATGTGCAAGTGAGTCCTATACAATCCCACAATTGATGCATACTCTCAACACTGTATAAATTATACATATTTCAGTATTGTAATCATAATGATTGTGCTTCACAATAGTGACCACTCCATGTCTATTTCTGATATTGTCATGTGTGTTTCAGAGAGTCCTTGAGCTAGAGGTGGCTGCAGTGGAGCACCAGTTCATCTTCATTGATGAGGTTGGACTCAACCTCACAAAAATACGAAAGAGGGGAAGGAATATCATCGGCCAGCGTGCCATTGTTCAAGTCCCTGGCCAGCGCGGAGGGAACATCACAATGTGTGCAGCGATTACCCACCACGGCATCATCCATCACCATGCTACCCTTGGCCCCTACAACACCGCCCATCTGATCACATTCCTGGACACCCTACACAACACACTCATTCCACCGGATAAGGTAGATGGCCCAGAGCAGCTCAGGTACGTTGTCATTTTTTTTTAGTTGCGGTCTGGCCACAGCACCTCATCCACATCACAAGCAATGTCTCTGCCTCTGTTTCCTTTTTAGTTGTTTATCTCCCTCCATATTCTCCATTCCTCAATCCTATTGAGGATTTTTTTTCTGCCTGGAGATGGAACGTGTATGACCGAAATCCACAAATGCGTATACCTCTTCTCCAAGCTATGGAAGACGCATGTGGAGATATAGCAGCTGATTCTTTTCATGGCTGGAATCGCCATGCTAGGCGATATTTCCCCCACTGCTTGGCCAGGGAAAACATTGCTTGTGATGTGGATGAGGTGCTGTGGCCAGACCGCAACAGAAGAGAGGATGCAGCATAGTTTTATATTTTATTTTTTTACTGTAACTGTATACATTCAATTCTTCTGTTTTGTATGTAGACCACTGTATGTGCAACTTTGTGTTGGTTGGGAATGGGATGTACACTGTGTACATTGTTTTTGTGGGAAAAATGAAATATATTTGTTACCGTGTATTTGTGTGTTCTGAGTATAAAAACAATATTCTCAAATATTTTACAACACACTTATGTATGTACTGTCTGTAGTAATGGCAACACTGAACCAAAAAAAGGCCTAAGTCATTATGATGAATGGAGAAGAAGTGTTTTCCATTCATCATAGTGTTTTACATTGAGCACATCAGTGTTCAACTGGTTCTTATAAATGTCTATTCATATGATGGTTTGTGTGTGTCATTTGAAAACAAAATACCATTTTGATTAGAAATAACATTGTTTTGAATGTAAAGTTTCATTTTGCTGGAGAATTGAGGGTTTTTGCCCATTGTGTGTGTGTTTTTTGATTTGTGTGTAGAGTTCTGAGAATATGAGGCATGCTTTCAGAAAATGTGTGTAAACAATCGAGAAAAACTGTAACACACACACATCACCCCCACACACACACACACACACACATTCACACTCTCCACAGAGCTGTGTACACCTCTCTGATTCAGAGGGGTTGGGTTAAATGCGGAAGACACATTTTGGTTGAAAGCATTCAGTTGTGCAACACATTTCCCCTTTCCTACATACCTGGCAGGTGAGGAGTGATTTGACCATCTGTGCGTTCTGACAGGAGAGCATGGATCCAGCCAGACTGAGGATGACACACACAGCAGACAGCAGCATGAAGAGGGACACCTGGAGAGGGAGACATGGAGAGGGAGACATGGAGAGGGAGACATGGAGAGGGAGACATGGAGAGGGAGACATGGAGAGGGAGACATGGAGAGGGAGACATGGAGAGGGAGACATGGAGAGGGAGACATGGAGAGGGAGACATGGAGAGGGAGACATGGAGAGGGAGACATGGAGAGGGCGACATGGAGAGGGAGACATGGAGAGGGCGACATGGAGAGGGAGACATGGAGAGGGAGACATGGAGAGGGGAGACATGGAGAGGGAGACATGGAGAGGGAGACATGGAGAGGGAGACATGGAGAGGGGAGACATGGAGAGGGAGACATGGAGAGGGAGACATGGAGAGGGAGACATGGAGAGGGAGACATGGAGAGGGCGACATGGAGAGGGAGACATGGAGAGGGCGACATGGAGAGGGAGACATGGAGAGGGAGACATGGAGAGGGAGACATGGAGAGGGAGACATGGAGAGGGAGACATGGAGAGGGCGACATGGAGAGGGAGACATGGAGAGGGAGACATGGAGAGGGAGACATGGAGAGGGAGACATGGAGAGGGAGACATGGAGAGGGAGACATGGAGAGGGCGACATGGAGAGGGAGACATGGAGAGGGGAGACATG
The DNA here is from genome assembly GCF_020615455.1 of Coregonus clupeaformis. Lineage (NCBI taxonomy): Eukaryota > Metazoa > Chordata > Actinopteri > Salmoniformes > Salmonidae > Coregonus > Coregonus clupeaformis. Next base: position 166,746 of record NW_025533796.1, on the reverse strand, counting down.
GAGAGGGGAGACATGGAGAGGGCGACATGGAGAGGGAGACATGGAGAGGGAGACATGGAGAGGGAGACATGGAGAGGGCGACATGGAGAGGGAGACATGGAGAGGGCGACATGGAGAGGGAGACATGGAGAGGGAGACATGGAGAGGGCGACATGGAGAGGGAGACATGGAGAGGGAGACATGGAGAGGGCGACATGGAGAGGGCGACATGGAGAGGGAGACATGGAGAGGGAGACATGGAGAGGGAGACATGGAGAGGGAGACATGGAGAGGGAGACATGGAGAGGGCGACATGGAGAGGGAGACATGGAGAGGGAGACATGGAGAGGGCGACATGGAGAGGGAGACATGGAGAGGGAGACATGGAGAGGGGAGACATGGAGAGGGCGACATGGAGAGGGAGACATGGAGAGGGAGACATGGAGAGGGGAGACATGGAGAGGGAGACATGGAGAGGGAGACATGGAGAGGGAGACATGGAGAGGGCGACATGGAGAGGGCGACATGGAGAGGGCGACATGGAGAGGGAGACATGGAGAGGGAGACATGGAGAGGGAGACATGGAGAGGAGGAGACATGGAGAGGGAGACATGGAGAGGGCGACATGGAGAGGGCGACATGGAGAGGGCGACATGGAGAGGGAGACATGGAGAGGGAGACATGGAGAGGGAGACATGGAGAGGGAGACATGGAGAGGGAGACATGGAGAGGGCGACATGGAGAGGGAGACATGGAGAGGGAGACATGGAGAGGGAGACATGGCGAGGGCGACATAGAGAGGGAGACAGAGTTTTGAGGTATGCAGATGACCTGTGTTCAAATCAGGTAGCAGGTTTGTCAGTTACATACATATGCACAAACACACACACACACACACACACACACACACACACCATTAACATATAAATAGACAGACACTTCTGTACTACTCACCACAAGAGTGAGTGGTCTTCTCCATGAGATAAGTCCAACAATCCCTGACGCCACAACCTGGGAACAACACACAAAAAATACATAAATCAATGATCATATCTATAACCCAGTTAAGCACAGCCAGGATATATTGGGATCATTTCAATATTCTAAAGAGGTTTCTTCTCCTTGTATCCTTTCCTCCATCTGCACTCCATCTCCATCTCAATGAGACATTCTCCATATTGCTTTCACCTATAAAACAGCCTGCTGTCTTTTATGGGGTGAGTTTCACATACAGATGTAGGATCTTCATTTGAGCCAGTTTGCTAGAGCAGTAAAATAATCCTGCAGCGAAAAAGGAAATGTCAATTATTCATTGAATTATAATTGATGGATATTTTTGTAGGGGTTGATACATTTTCAGTTAGGACAAATCAAGCCTGAAATTTCAAAGTGGAAATTACAAACATTAGAAGCCTTTTCAAAACTCAAATACACTACAAGTTTGCATTTCATGCTTTGCAGGAAAATTCTCAGCAATAAAATAGTGAGCAAAATAAGATCCTACATCTATAAAACATAAATAATTTTTTTAGCATTAAGATCATGTTCCTCCATTGTCTAATGGACTTATGATTATCTTGCTAAAGATGATATTTAGGTTTTCAGGAAAGTCCCCCCTTATCAGTGCAGATGTCCCACGGGATACTCACAAAGAAGCCGGCCCAGAAGGGGCAGGACTGTCGGACGCGGGTGGAGGATGTGAAGGCCATGCTGGTGAAGGAGAAGGCCAGGACCATGGCCCCCAGGCCCAGGTGGCACAGTCCCAGGTACAGCAGCAGCTTCGCCCCACCTTGACGGCCAGACATGCCCCGGCGGCTATCTGACCAGCCCCTAGACCCAGAGGCTGACACCACACTGCTGGAGTCTGACGGGGATGGCATGGCCGGTGTGTGTGTGTGTGTGGAGAGTGGTGAGTCTGTGTATGTGTGCGTGTGTGTAGGCCTACGTGCGGTGAGTGTGTGTGTGTGAAAGAGAGAGAGAGAGAGAGAAAGAGAGAGAGAGAGAGAGAGAGAGAGAGAGAGAGAGAGAGAGAGAGAGAGAGAGAGAGAGAGAGAGAGAGAGAGAGAGAGTTTGTTGCTTAGAAAAAAATCAGCCCTTTTTCACTTTGGCACCGCAGTCAATTGGCAGGTGACAACGCGCGTTGTGCAATCCCCAAGGTTCGATCCTGACGCGCCACAGCGCAGTTTCCAAAAACTCTCAACTCAGAAGACTGGGCTATTCAGCATTTGAAAACACCAATAGCTGCTTAGCAGAGTGTGTATGCCCTATTACATCTGCACCCCAGACAAACTTCAGCATGTTCACGTGAGGAAAAAAATAAGAAAAATACCTAGTGCTGATGCTTGAGAACCTGAATGTATTTACGACACACAGCGCCTTTCCTCTCTTCCTCTCTCTCCATATCTCTACCTCCTAAGGCCCGTAGCATTGCGGTGGGCGGAGCCCCGAGGCCGCAGTCCTGTAGCATCTCCCGTTATTAAGGGCCAGATATCCCGTTGTTTCTACGGTAATGGGAAACGACATGTATTGTGTAAGGCGGTGAGTGGGTCTGGATCTTGTCAAGGTGACGAGGAACGAGCATTGAAACAAGGCCCGAGTTGTCCTGTCCTCACTAAGGTCCGACTACCGGACCTGTCCAAGGATGAGAGATATGGCTCTTGATCAGATCTTAATCGGTCCGGTCGGGAAACCGTTCAGGTTAAGAAATTACTTAAATCCGTCGAAAATCAACGTATATAAATTATAGAAAGTACATCCTCCTTGAGCCGTCGGCACGTTTGTTCTGTTTTCATTTGCTATTCCTCCTCTTTCCATGTTTTTCCTCCGTGGGAGTTTTGCGGTGGACCACACAAACTCATCCCCCCCCCTCTCCTCTTCTCTCCTCCCTGCAGCAGTCACGCGGCCTCCCGTTCTGCTCGTGTGTATCCCGGACATCTACCTCACTGCACCGAATTCTACGTCACACACCTCAAGCGATCGGTTCCAATTTCACACACATCCGTTTCCCAAGTCAAATAGCCTCTCTGATCATCATTCTTCTATTTCCCATCCCTCCATTATCTCTCCTTCACCATAGAGGCCAAAGAAAGGAATACCTAATGTTTGTAAACCGACACGTAGTCATGTGACGAAAAGGCAAGCATGAATACGCGCGAGGAGGATGCGGCAAAGCCCGCGGGTCCTGGTGCTGATGCTGCGCTGGAGGAAAGCCCACCTCCAAGGCTTAATGCAGCCAGCCAATCAGATAGGGTTTCATTGCACTGTGCGGCCTCCAGGAAGTTTGTAGTCCCAGGACTATAGGCAGTTGTAGTTCACTGAATTACACGTCTCACAATATAGGCCTGCCTACATGTTACATTAAACATGTTTCACATCGGTTCCATCCTTATCTCTTATATAGGCCTATACATACCAGTTTTTAAAAATGGTGAGGGACTCAACAAGAACATTTATGTAAGCCATTAAAGGAAAAATGTAGCCCAGCTGGTATGGTCATAGTGTAGAAATGCAGCAATGCTCTTTAGGGGGGCTGTTAGACTTACTCATGAAACTGTGAAGGTTTGGAGAGTGGGGGACAATGCACTGATTCCTGTAAGCTGAGATACACTCGTTATTTTAGTGGGACAGACAACAGAGTGATGCACCAAAATGCAATTCACTCTGAGGAAATGTAAGCATAGGCATAGAAAATATAAGGGTTATATTTTGACAGTCTTTTATTGAATAGGCTAAGCAGCACGTATGTGAAATGATATACATTGGTCATAAGATAATTGATCAGACAAGGAATGTTTGATAGGGTGAAAATGTGTGTGAAGGAAAAGAGGAAAGGTGAGGGAGGGAACAATGAGATATCAGAGTAAAAAACACACAGGGTGCATCATCTCAATAGTCTGGAGTGGCTTCTTCCCAGAGGAAGACACTTTAGAGAATTGAAATGAACCCATAGACAGATAAGCTTGCTGGCACAGTAGTGATTATGTAGTGTCTGGCATGGGCAGTGACATCATTCCTTCAGAGTAATTACTGATCTGACACGTTTGGATTGGTGAGAGCATCGAGGTGGAAGTCTTGTCCAATCACAGTACAGTTTATGATATAGGGAGAGATATATTTGCAAATATATCCAGTAGTACATCAGTGATTACCTCCAGGAGTGCATTGGATCAGGGCCCTGGTCTGTGTCTGAAAGTGGAAGGAAGGGTGTTTCGTTTTTGCCAAAGCTGTTGAACAGGTGCATCAGATAAAAGGTATGTTTGTCTATCAGATCAGAAAAGGTCAGTATGTTTATCAGTAAAAAAAGAGAACATCTCATCCCTCTATTTCTAACTCTCATCAGCATCATTCCATCCCTGTCTCTATGACACTTGCTTTACTCATCTTTTTATTCCCTTGCTTCATCCATCCATCATTCTCTCATCACTCCACTCCTCACATCCTCTCATATTGCACTTCTCTGTCTCTCTCTTCCACATCCTCAGTCCATCCATGTACAACACTTTATGTAGTAGAAGAATAGTTTACAACAGGCACAACCCAGATCACTCATCTTTACGTAGTGTGAAAAAATCAAACAAAATTAGAATTCAGGGTGAACTATCCCTTTAAGAGCATAATGTACCGTCACCATAGTTACAGCATGTAGATCTAAATTCCTGTCACTCTCTAGAATGCCCCCTGTACTACGCCTAAACAGCTATGAGCTGCTATGACCATAGAAATAAAACGAATGGAAAGGAATGTCTGCGTGTTGTCATAATTCTAATTCTTTGGCTATGACATTGAAAAGTGATTCTATGGCAGCGGTGCACAACTCAGGTCCTCTAGGGCCGCCATTATAGTAGTAGTTACCAATCAACTGTTCAATCAAGAAGCAGCAATATGTTTGGCAGTTTCACTGAAAGGTCACATGTTAATGTTCCTGGTTAATCAAGGAAAAATAATCCCTCTGAAATAGAGAGATAAAATGAAACACAGCAGACTTGTTCCATTAAGGACTGGAGATGTGCACCACTACTCTATAGAGTGAAGTCCAGAGCCATGGGATTACAGAGTTCAGCAAACTCGGTTTGGGATTTAGAATTTGAGCGTGCACCATGTTGGTTCCAAAAAATCAAATTCAACAGTGCATTTTAGAAGGAATTCATATTGGAATGCTGTCTCATGGAACATGTGGAGCCAACATGGAAGATATTTTGCTGAACTCTGTATGGCTCTGGTGGAGTGTAAACATACCATGGCTGTCAATCAGTCAGTCACCATGACAACAAAGCCATTGCAGGAGATTTGAAGGCAGTTGATACAAAACATGTTTTGGATGAAATCAAGGTGGTGTTCATCCTATTCTTTAAACAAACCATTGAATATTCCTCTGTAAAATGCCCTTGGACCACCTCAACATAGTTACAGGTCAGTAAAAGTGCAATCCATAAGTTCGGTTTCTGGTTTAAAAAAGTGTAGTCAGCACTTTTTAAAGGGGAGGGGGTAGTAAATTAATAAATTTTTATTTTTTCTCAAGTCAATGTTGTTTTTGAAATCGATCTTGTTGCCACAGGGGACTGAGAACTTGTGGATTGCACCTTTAAAACCTTTTCCTTTGCAATAATATTGTTCCTATATGTGATAGTTCCCTCAGGTAACGAAGAGTCAGCCAGGACAGGCCAGCTCTGCCTCTACAGTAGGAGACATTTGGAGGATTTCTTCTCAGCGTTGGTGATTTTGACCTCGCGACCTGTGGGGCCTGGCTTCTTGCTGGACTTCAGTAGAATATCTCGAGCCAAAGCCATAAAAGACTACAGAGAGGCAGGAAGAGGTGGAGGGAGGGAGAGGCAGAGAAAGGGTAACAGTAGGAGAGTGGGGGTATGGGGATTATTAGGGTATGTGGCACATGTAACCTGTATGAAAAGGACAACATATCGCCCATATTCCCCATGTGAAAGGCATCATAAAGGACCAGATAAAGACAGACTCTGTGATTGAATAAATTACATAAATATAATATCTAAAATAACATATATTTCTCTCACCTCATCAACATTGATGCTGGCCTTTGCGCTGGTCTCAAAGAATCTGATCCCATGATCCTTTGCCAGCTGTTAACAACAAAACACAAGCGTAATTACAGCAGGATATGTCACTCCCCCTCCTAATCAGCAGAGTTTATGCCGCGTTCAAAACAACTGGGAACTCAGAAAAATACGAGGTCAAATCATGACGTCAGTGATCTTCAGGTCGAAAAGTCGGAGCTCTAGAAAAAAGGCCAGAGTTCCCGAATTGGAATTCCGAGTTGGATGACTGTTCAAATAGATTTTTCCCAGTCGGAGCTCGTTTTTTTTCTGAGTTCCCAGTTGTTTTGAACGCATTGAAGTCGGAAGTCTGAGATTTCCGAGTTCCGAGCTCACAGTTGTTTTGAACGCGGCATGGGAAACAGCAACACTCTGGGTGAATCTCAATAGTCTAAGGTGGCTTCCTCTGCTCTTCTCCCTCCCTTCATCAGGACAATCTTTGACCATCCATCCATCCCTCAATGATCCATACATCCCTCAATGATCCATACATCCATTCATCCATCACTCCGACATCTGCACATCAGTGTCAATATCATTGAAAGCATACACTTCATAATCCAAACAATGATCATAAAAATTGTAGAGGCTCACCTTTTCCCCCGTTTCCTTGGATACCTTCCTCTTGGCCTCAATGTCACACTTGTTAGCTAGCAACATCCGGCTGACCCCCGCTGATGCATTCTGGGGGATAAAAGACAGGGAGTTGGCATCCATTGCATCCATTTTATATTTCAATGATGTATCCCTCTCATCTTCTGCCCTTAGTTCTGCCTCGACAAGTACTCTCTTTGATAGTCTTTAATTCAGCTCTAAATTGGAGCCAAGTCTAACTCTTGGTTCAGATGTGAAATCATTAACATTTCAAAATGTTAACTTTGAACTATTATTTTTGTTCACTATGCAAACAAAATGAAACAAATTTAAACATGTTTTTGGGAGTGCAGTTGTATGCCCCGTTATTCACTAAAGGCACCCCCTAAGACAACAGACTAACATCTAGTCTCAATGTAACCCTTGTTATTGTGGTTTATAGATGGCAATAAGAAGTCTGGTCAATTAGAATAATTTCCTGTGCAGTCATTCCATAATACTGTCTGTCTAGGGGTTGTATGATGTCACTGTGCATAATGGCTGATTCATCTAAAGAATGTTAACATGATTCTATAATGAGATCGTTTTGGTTCAAAGCTCTTCTTCAGGACTAGGACTGTGCCTCCAATGTCAGTGGAGAGGCAGCTACATCATGTCTGCACCTCATGCTTTTCTAAAAGTCATCCATCACTGACCACAGAATAAGGAAACAGTGGTATGAGACCCTCTGGAAGTGTTGCTCATGTCTCAGGTATTTTATTGTTTCAAATCCTTCCTAGGGGCCTGAGAAAATGCTGCCCTCTCAGATTCCTTCTGGCCTGCGTCATGTCTTGTCCCTTCCCTCTTTCACAACACTCAGTCTGCATTTTGTTTTGCCTCTCACCTCCTTGATGCTCTTCATCCAGTTCTGAATGTTCTCGTAGGACTTCTCGTCTGTGATGTCATACACCAGGATGATGCCCTGAGAGATCACGGGAAACATGAGTCAGACAAAAAAAAAACATTGTGCAATTCCAAATCAACCTGATGGATGTAAGCAAAATGATACTAATAGTTTCAGCCATAATCTTACACACATCATGTTCTCTCATATCTACAAATGTGAAGTGAGAGAGAAGCCCCGTTTATGCCTGGTGCTAAGATGCAGCCTTTGTCCTGATCTTGTCCACATTCTGATTGTGCCCACAGTTTTAGACAGGTGTAGATGATTAAATTACTTGTGATCTGATTGTGATTGAGAGCGAGAGCGAGACACTCACCATAGCTCCTCTGTAGTAGGCTGTAGTGATGGTCTTAAACCTCTCCTGCCCTGCTGTGTCCCTGGAAACACAATACATTAGGGAAAATGTTTCACCTCCTTCCAAAAGTAGCTAATTGAACACCCTGGAGTACAGATGTAGGATCTTAATTTGAGCCAGTTTGCTACAGCAGGAAAATAATCCTGCATGAATTATTATGTGGATTATGTACATTTTTGTAGGGGTTGATACATTTTCCATAAGGGCAAATCAAGTCAGAAATTACACATTTTAGAACCCTTTTTAAAACTGAAATACACTACATGTTTTCATTTCATGCTTTGCAGGAAAATTCTCAGCAACAAAAGAGTGATCAAATTAAGATCCTACATCTGTAGTAAGCACTGAACCTACTGCTGATTTGTCTGTGTTGGCAGTTGGTGGCTGTTCTTTCTCTACAAAGTACCTGTTTTTCTAATGCAGCACCCAATTCATAGAGTACACTGTCTATACATACTTATCTGGAGAGATACAGCCTTTACACATGTGAGTGTTCCAGCACATCATTTATCCACGCTACTACGAAAACATTAAGCTATGGTCACACTAATGTTCTCATAGCACAGAACGTTGAAGTTCCCCACCTACACACTGAGCTATGGTCAGCACAGGAGGTTGGTGGCACCTTAATTGGGGAGAACGGGCTCGTTCTAATGACTGGAACGGAATTGGTGGAATGGTAACAAATACATCAAACACATAGTTTCCAGGTGTTTGATGCCATTCCATTTGCGCCGTTCCAGCCTCAGCAGCCTCCTGTGATGGTCAGTATGGCATTTCCCCCCCTAATGGCTCAGGTCAGGATTTGGGGAGGTTAACCTGATCCTAGATCTGTGTCAAAGGACAACATCTACCAGGGGTGTGAAATCCACAGAGATATGAGACATGCATATGTTTTATGCCAGTTCAATAAAGTCTTTATGGCTGCTACAGACTTCATGTCTGGCTTTATGATAACTCACTGGCACTCACTGACAGATAAAACATAGGTGAAGTCATAGCCTAAACCAAAGGTCCTGCCGGGACAGTCAATATCTCAGTGTACTCAGTGACATATTCCAGATATGCACTATATATATAAAAAAAAAAAGTATGTGGACACCCCTTCAAATTAGTGGATTCGGCTATTTCAGATACAACCGTTGCTGACAGGTGTATAAAATCGAACACACAGCCATGCAATCACTACAGACAAACATTGGCAGTAGAATGGCCTTACTGAAGAGCTCAGTGACTTTCAACGTGGCACCGTCATAGGATGCCACCTTTCCGACAAGTCAGTTCATCAAATTTCTGCCCTGCTAGAGCTACCCCGGTCAACTGTAAGTGCTGTTATTGTGAAGTGGAAACGTCTAGGAGCAACAACGGCTCAGCTGCAAAGTGGTAGGCCACACAAGCTCACTACCAAGTTCCAAACTGTCTCTGGAAGCAATGTCTGCACAAGAACTGTTCATTGGGAGCTTAATGAAATGGGTTTCCATGCCCGAACAGCCTCACACAAGCCTAAGATCACCATGCGCAGTGCCAAGCGTCGGCTGGAGTGGTGTAAAGCTCGCCGCCATTGGGCTCTGGAGCAGTGGAAACGTGTTCTCTGGAGTGATGAATCACGCTTCACCATCTGGCAGTCCGACCAATCTGGGTTTGGTGGCTGCCAGGAGAACGCTACCTGCCCCAATGCATAGTGCCAACTGTACAGTTTGGTGGAGGAGGAATAATGGTCTGGGGCTGTTTTTCATGGTTCAGGCCTCTTAGTTCCAGTGTAGCGAAATCTTAACGCTACAGCATACAATGACATTCTAGACAATTCTGTGCTTCCAACTTTGTAGCAACAGTTTGGGGAAGGCCCTTTCCTGTTTCAGCATGACAATTCCCCTGTGTACAAAGCGAGGTCCATACAGAAATGGTTTGTCGAGATTGGTGTGGAAGAACTTGACTGGCCTGCACAGAGCCTTGAATGCAACATAGAAATATTGCATTCCTAAGGTACCTCAATCAGTGTGTGGTGGCCCTTTGAGTGACATTTGGACAGTAAACCCTGTCATAAACGCTTGGTTGTTTTGGTAAAAAGGGAGGTTCCTCTTTCCTCTGAGAAAGAGAAGTAGACACACGTCCAAAACACACAGGAGTTGAATAAAAACTGTGTGTTGGTCCCATAACTATCATCACTTTTGAGAGCAGCGAACAGTAGGCCTAAATGGACATTTCATTCATTCTTTGCCAGGATCCTCTTCTCTTACCAGACTTGCAGTTTGACTTTCTTTCCCTCCACGTCTATCGTCTTTACTTTAAAGTCGATGCCTGAAGAAAGGATGGGAGGATGACACAGAGGGGGAGGGAGGGAGGAGGTCGACAGGAAGGGAGGGAAGACAATGAGTTAAATTCCCTCACACACACACACTCACACACCACTGGCATAGCAGCAAATATAGGTCATGCCAATTAAACCCTTTTGCCATGCATGGAGGGGGAGACAGGCATTCTCAATTCATCAAACTTTCACTGGGATAGTAAAGTCTGTCTATCTCTGCCCCATTCTGCTGTGTTGTACCACACACAAGCACACACATACATACACACACACACACTGTGTCTCTGGGTTTGTTATTGTCTGGGTTTCCTGCAGGACAGGGACAGTCAGAGAGAGAGAGAGAGGGCAGAGAGAGAAATAGAGAGGGCAGAGAGAGGGAAGCGGGAGAGAGGGCAGAGAGAGACACAGAGAGGGCAGAGAGAGGGAAGCGGGAGAGAGGGCAGAGAGAGACACAGAGAGGGCAGAGAAGAGGGGCGTCTTAAGCTGTGAATGCCAAGGGACGACCACCATTCTTCTGAAAATGAGAGACTGAAAAGAGATAGGAGTGAGAGGAGGAATGGGGGTGGGTGGACCCTCTGGGTAAAGTGAGGGAGGGGAGAGGGGGATATGGAGAAGGAATAGAAACAAGAGCAGCACAGCAACAATGTAGATGAACTACAATATGGATATCAGATTGAGATATAGGTTGATAGAGACGTGTAGACACATGAACACAGCAGAACTGGAAACGTGAGAAAACTGCGGGGTGAACGTGATATGAACTTGGCATTACATGGTAGCTGAAAGAATGGTACCTATGTCAGCAATGACGAATTTAAAGGGTTCCTGAATATTTTTGTGCCGATTAAAAAGTAGGCTATAACCGATTAAATGGGGTATCGTAGAGCTAGCCTACATACCGATAGTTGATATGTAGGTTGAGTTGAAGTTGTCCTCAGCAAATCGAATAATCAGACATGTTTTGCCAACTCCACTATCTCCGATGAGTAATAATTTGAAAAGGAAGTCGTACTTTTTCGCCATAATGTTTTTCAAAGTTTTTGGTGAATGTTCAGAAACTATGACTCTTTACAAATCCAGTACAATTTCCAATGTTTTTCTTAACCTTATGTTTAACGCTTAAGAGTTTAACAAATGCCTTAAAGTATTACTCAACATACACACAGGTCAAAATTACACTCTCATTTCTCCTGGAGAGTTTTCAGCTTTACTTTAGCATAAAATCCGCTTGTTTTCCCTTTCCCTTGAAAACTGTCACCATTACATTCGGATCTCCCCCAATGTCTCTTTTGGTCCGAGAAAAATAAAACAGAACGCCACACAAGTTAAAAACGAAAGTTGGAACAAACTTTGCTGCACTGCAATGGGCTATACAATTCTACAGAGCCACAAAACTTTGTTATAATCCATTTATCAAGCCAAAATTTGAAGTTTTCTTTTCTTCCAAAGGCCGATCAACATACATCCATTCCACACAAACAGGGCTAACTTTTCGCCAAAAAAACTTTCTCCTGTCGAAGTTCATGTAGGATTACGTAGAGAGGGAGAGGTTCGCAGTTATTACAGTGGAGAGAAAAGACAGGAATGGGACAGCAGAAATAGCCGATGCTGCTTACAGACAGCAGAGGGCGCTCGACCAAATGAATAAAGTCAGTGGTTTCTTAGGTGTATATAGAACTCCATGTAATTGCGTTTACCTAAGGCCTTTACTGAAATATGTGTATCCTTAGTACCACATTTCAAGTGGTCTCTCCCTCACACTGGGAGAGAAATCGAACAAAATCAAATTTACCAGTAGGCTAGTTAAAGATGGCTCTGAACAAAACCTCTCTGTGTGTATGCCTGTGTGATTTGGTAGGAAGAGTAGACCTCACAAACATGGCATCCTTTGCCTCTCCTCCATGACACGTAATGGCGACAAAAACACTTCCGGCCCCTGCACCTCGAGCCCTGTTCATTTATTAACTTTCAACTTCCGGTTGATCCTTCTTTTCGGCTACGGCTACAAACTCGCCAAGATGCCAGTAAGTGCGCACACAGGCTATATAACCCTTGCTTCAGTTTGGGAAATTTGTTTGGGCGGGACATGACCACATCCATCGATGCATTAGAACTTTGCGAATATTCCGATCTATTTATATTCAGGATTAGTCTAGCAATGGATAGCTAATGCAATCTTGAACTGCGGGCCAAGCGCGTGCTATGGGCTTTGCTGAATTGACGCAATATGGCGGCGTACATGCAATAGAAAGCATGGACTGACATGTAGCTAGCGAACTACTTTGATGTTTTAGTGATTGTTTATAAACATTTGACAGCGCTTGTACACGATGCATTTTGACTAGATATGCACATTCATTGACTTATGTTTGATAGTGGACTTACGCATGTTTTAGCCAAACAAGCTAACGGTAACTAGCATAGCCTAGTCTACTGTAATTACTAGCCAGGAGTTTACCCAACGAACATTTGTCAGACATGTCAAATATGTTTGATGATACTTATCTTATGTACACGTCTCCTGTATGGACATTGTTTTAACTTGTTAACTAGCTAGATTATCAATTGGACACCCCCATCTACATTTTCTAAGATGGCCACCCTCTGGTTTCTCTTTTCTTCAGCTCGCAAAGGACCTGTTGCACCCAACCTCCGAGGAGGAGAAGAGGAGTCACAAGAAGAAGCGTCTTGTACAGAGCCCTAACTCGTATTTTATGGATGTCAAATGTCCAGGTTAGTGTCTCCCTGTAGCCGGGCTAGAAGTGGCTCTCCGTAGCCTGGCTAGAAGTGGCTCTCCGTAGCCTGGCTAGAAGTGGCTCTCCGTAGCCTGGCTAGAAGTGGCTCTCTGGCACAGCTCTAGGATCATCTCACCCTAAACGTTACCTAAACTGACCTTGGTTTATTATCTAGGGATGTGGTTTGCCTGTCTTTATTAAAACTGGTCAGTCCACCAAAGAGAGAGTTTGCATGGCTAATGGAAAGTCAATGTGGTCCCGTGTGGTTCAGTTGGTAGAGCATGGTGCTTTAAACGCCAGGGTTGTGGGTTTGATTCCCATGGGGGACCAGTATGAAAATGTATGCACTCTACTATAAGTCACTCTGTATAAGAGTGTCTGCTAAATGACTTGAATGTAAATCTAGTCTGGTGGTTATTGATTCATCACTGAGACTGACTTGTTTCTAGGGAGATGTGTAGCGTCTTGCCTTTATGTGTTGCCCGTTCATTGTCTCCAGAGTGAATGAGGTGTCAACCAAGGCATACAGTAACCTTTTTGGTTGTCTTTGTTTGGAAGGAGTCTCCACTGATTCCTTTTAATAACTGCAATTGCAAGAACACAACAGTAATTGGAGAATATAATGTGTGATTTGTTGGGACTGAAAACATGAGTAAGTCGTTGAGTTTAGGACATTTTGAGGCAAATGTTAATTCATATTCTGAATGTGTCTGAACTGTTCTCTCTACAGGATGCTATAAGATCACGACAGTGTTCAGTCACGCCCAGACCGTCGTCCTGTGTGTCGGATGCTCCACAGTCCTGTGTCAACCTACAGGGGGTAAAGCACGCCTCACAGAAGGTACAATACTACACACACTCAGCCTTCCACACAGAGTATCCAGGATGGAAAAATACTGATGTTGGACATAATTGTTGCCTTTATGTGTTGCCCATTCATTGTCTCCAGAGTGAATGAGGTGTCAACCAAGGCATACAGTAACCTTGTTGGTTGTCTTTGTTTGGAAGGAGTCTCCACTGATTCCTTTTAATAACTGTGACTGCAAGAACACATTTAATATACAGAAGTAATACTGTCCGTTCTGTTTCTAGTTGTAATAGTCTGATCTGCCACTCGTCAGGATCATGCACGAGATGGCAAATATTTGGGGGGAAAGTTGCTTACCTGAACTTGTCAAAGACCCTTTTGTTTTCCAGTTGAAAATGTAGTTTTTTCATACTTTACTGATCATGACCCAAATAATTTAATGTATTGCTGTTCAATAGCCCCAATTCAAGTGTGACTCTTTACCTGCTCAGCTGGCTTGGTTTGTGTTCACCACAGTTCAAAGCGGTTGGCAGTGTTTGTAGGGCTGGGAATTGCCAGGGACCACACAATACTTAAAGGAAAAATCCACCCAAAACCACTCATTCCTATAATTTACAGTGCTACATATCACTATGTGAGGACAATATATTTTGTGAACAAATGTTTCATTTTGTCGTTAAAAGATGGTTGGTAGCAATGTGAAAACCATTGTGGAAATCTGTTGCAGCTCAAGTCGACTACAAAATCCACAATGCAATGCTCTATGGGCTTGCTGGCTAGAAAGGTAGGTAGGTAGCTAGCTAGCAAACGTACCTACACACAATACCTAAGTCAATATCAGCATATGAAGTAGCTAGTTAGCTATAAAATCGCCTAAACAAACTGCACTATCAATTTAGGAGTCTACAATCTCACCATTTCAACCTGCAGATTGATGTGGAGTCTGACATTCAAAACGGCACCATGCAATGTACCCTGGACTGACGAAGCAGACAAATAGGAGGAATGTGTTAGATCCTCTGTTAAATTACACATTTCGAGGTAGGAAAATTACAAAAATATGATCAATGGCTCATTCAAGAGAAGACAACCTCCAATCGGCCAGTATTGAAATCTGACGTGTATGATAGACGTTTTTGCGATCTAAAAGTAATATTCCTATTAACTTCCAGTGTAGTGAGAGCGGCTTTATCACAATGCTACATCATACCGGCCAAATTTCTGCCTGCTTGAACAGCAATGGCTCAGATAAACATGAAATGACCCATGGAATCGATAGAACATCACTCAGAGATGCACAAAAACAATATAACATTCAAAATGGGTGGATATTTACTTGAAGTGCCGATACGATATGTATTGCGATTTGATGTTAAACATATTGCTCAAGATATGATCTGTGCTGTTGCCAGGTGGAACCTATTCCCTGTGTTAGCTTAGTGGCAGTGGTGCTATATACCGCTTCCTGGCTCACCAGTCGGTTGGTCAATATTGACCTAGTATTAATGATTGACAATATTGGCATGCAATGAGTTCCTAGTGAATGTCTGTCCATATCATAACATGACTAGACCGTGTTGATTTTGTACGTGCACACCAGACGCGATCCAAGACACGCAGGTTGATATATCAAAACGAACTCTGAATCAACTACACTGAATACAAATATAAACGCAACATGTGTTGGTCCCATGTTTCATGAGCTGAAATAAAAGATCCCTGAAATTTTCCATACACACAAAAACCTTATTTCTCTCAAATGTTGTGCACACATTTTATCCCTGTTAGTGAGCATATCTCCTTTGCCAAGATAATAATAATAATATATAATAATATGCCATTTAGCAGACGCTTTTATCCAAAGCGACTTACAGTCATGCGTGCATACATTTTTGTGTATGGGTGGTCCCGGGGATCAAACCCACTACCTTGGCGTTACAAGCGCCGTGCTCTACCAGCTGAGCTACAGAGGACCATCCACCTGACAGGTGTGGTATATCAAGAAGCTAATTCAACAGCATGATCATTACACAGCTGCCCCTTGTGCTGGGGACAATAAAAGGCCACTCAAATGTGCAGTTTTGTCACACAACACAATGCCACAGATGTCTGAAGTTGAGGAAGTGTGCAATTGGCATGCTGACTGCAGGAATGTCCACCAGAGCTATTGCCAGAGAATTGAACGTTCATTTCTCTACCAATGTCGTTTTAGAGAATTTGGTAGTACATCCAATCTGCCTCACAACAGCAGACCACGTGTATGGCGTTGTGTGGGTGAGCGGTTTGCTGATGTCAACGTTGTGAACAGAGTGCCCCATGGTGGGGTTATGGTATGGGCAGGAATAAGCTACAAACACAATTGCATTTTAAATGCACAGAAATACCATGAGATCCTAAGGTCCATTTTTTGAAATAATTTTTTTTACGTATCTGTGACCAACAGATGCATATCTGTATTCCCAGTTGTGAAATCCATAGATTAGAGCCTAATGATTTTATTTCAATTGACTGATTTCCTCATATGAACTGTAACTCTGTAAAATCTTTGAAATTGTTGCATGTTGCGTTTTTATATTTTTGTTAATTTGGGGACAGGTCGAAACATTCATGGACATTTAGCTAGCTAGCTTGATGTTGCTTGCTAATTTGTCATGGGATATAAACATTGGGTTATTTTACCTGAAATGCACAAGGTCCTTTTTTTCTGGATCTTTGTAGATTTTTCTCCCATTTTGAGTCACACAAAATCGTGTGTTCTCTACTCCGACAATTAATCCACAGATAAAAGGGGAAACTTACCGGTAGTTAGTTTCTAGGAATCTCTCCTCCTTCAGTAGTCTTCTTCTGTGGACTTTTATATGTCGGTTGGCAACCAACTTTAAGGTGCATTACCACCACCAACTGGACTGGAGTGTGGACCTCAGTTCATCTTTCAATCACCCACGTGGGTATATGTTCCTAAAAACCAATGAGGAGATGGGAGCGATGTGACTTGCAGCGCGTCAAGCATCAAAAATAGAACCAAGTTCTATTTTAGCGCCTGGCTACGCAGACATTTATTTTGCAACGCGAGCGGTGTGGTCAGCATGTAATGCACACACTTGACGCCTCACATGATCCCTGCATGTCCATTGTCTGGATTTCTCTCCCTTCCTCCATCCCCGTTATCCTCATATCGCCTTCCCCGCTAGGCTGTCAGTCTGGCCTTAAGAATCAACAGTAGTTTGATCCCCTCACTCTCCCTACTGGAGCCTGTTGGGAGCTCTCACTACCATATAAAAGTGAAATCTGTCTGGGACCATAACTAACTCCTTCCTCCTTCACCCAGGATGCTCATTCAGGAGAAAACAGCACTAGTCTCTCAGCAATGGACCTTGTTGGACCGAGAGACCAAGGGAGGACAGATGGGATTGACCCCACAGTGACCCTGTTCAGGAAGTGACAACGCGAGAGGAAAAGTGGAGATGAAACTGAAGAAGAGGAAAGACGGTGTTGAGCTCTGCTTTGTGTGCGTAGAGAGAAAACGTCCCCTGGCATGATGACATCACTGTAACACCACTCCTCCACCGATCTTTCTCACTTATTAATAAAGTTTAGTTTTTTCGTTAAAGAATCCAGTTTACTTGTCTGTCTTTGATCCAGGTGTCAAATATGTTTGATTGTATTATTAGAAAACAACATGAAGGTGTCATATGGGGAAGGTAAGCTGGTCCTAGATCTATACCTGAGAACAACTTCTACCTAGAGCTCCACTGTTCTTAACCCAGGGGTGTCAAACTCATTCCATGGAGGGCCGAGGGTCTGCTGGTTTTTCCCCTTTCAATTAAGACCTAGACAACCAGGTGATGACAGTTCCTTACTAATCAGTGACCTTAATTCAATCAAGTACAAGGGAGGAGAGAATCTGCAGACACTCGTCCCTCTGGAATGAGTTTGACACCTGTGCCTTAAATGGACCAACGCAACACGCTGACAACGTTTGCCAGGAAAATGTTTAGTTGACGGTTTTAACATGGATAATTTACAGGGCTGTTAGTGTAACCGTGTGCTCCAGAGCCAGTTGCGTCTGCGGAGGATCCTTTCTGTGTCTGGGGACGAGGGTCTGATCCAGGGAGAGAAACGCACCGTCCTGCTGCGGGCCACTGGAACACACACACACACCAGCTTAGACAACCCAAAGACTGCTGCTGTCCACTGGAGAACAATTATATTATTAATATAAAGCTTACAAATCATTTATGCTACCTGATGCACCAATATAATAGGAAAGGGTAACGTACTGACCTGTGTTAGGTGGTGTATTTGGGTACAGGCCGACCGCAGGGACAGGAACCGTCTGCATGCAGGAGTTGTACACTGACAAATACAGAAGTTAACTCACATTCAGCTGCACATGACACACCACCAATTGAGTGGTTAGTTACCTATGAATAAGGTAGTGGTGGTCAGATAGTTACCTATGAATAAGGTGGTGAGTGGTTAGACAGTTACCTATGAATAAGGTAGTGGTGATTTGTTAGTTACCTATGAATAAGGTAGTGGTGGTGAGTGGTTAGATAGTTACCTATGAATAAGGTGGCAGTAGTGGCCATAACTGCAAACACAGCAAAGACCAGGATGAGATGGAAGTCCAGGAGCCGAGTCCAGGAAGATTGTAGACGAATCAGATCTGTCGAACCTGAACACACACACTCAGACAGGGTCAGATGTGTGGATACAGGGGTGAGTCAGTGGGCTATATCAGCTGTGTAGTGCTAGGGCAAAAACCAAAATGTGCCCCAGGACTGAGTTTAGGAAACACTGTTGTATATTAACGTTTTCATTGTCGTGTTTTGGCTGTGTGAGAGTCTGCTCCTCACCTATCTTCACCTCGCTGTCCGCCGTGATGTAAACCATGAGGACATGAGTCTGTGGGGTCAGGTGGCTGGACAGGGTGATGTTGGCAGGAGGGGGCAGGGCCTGACCTTTGACCCAGGAAGTGGAAATGTAGACAGACAACACTAGACGTCCGTCTGATTGACTGGGCTCAGATAGCAGTACGTCAGTACTGTCAGAGTGGAACTGAACACAACACAGAGAGAGAAGAGATATGGATTGCATTCACTCCATACTGCCTATGCCAAGGTCTTAAAGCAGTGTGTATTGTGGGGCTGTAAATGCTCTAATGCTTAATGTTAGTCCTAATGTGACCCACCCGTAGGGCAGAGAGCACCTCCTTGGTGCCCAGCACAGAGAACTCTGCCACGGGCTGCAGAGCAGAGAGCACCAGGAAAGACACCGGGCAGTGGAACGCAGGCAGGTACGGCAACTGTACCAAACGTCCGGAGAGAGGAAGCGACAGAGCAGAGAGAGGAAGGATAGGGATGGGGGACTGGCCCCGCAGAGAGGCTGAGAGAGAGACGGAGAGAGAGACAGAGGAGAGGAGGTGGAGGACGGAGTCTGACTGGGGACGGACGGAGACTCTGCAGCTGTATTCACCTGATGGAGAGAGAGTAAAAATGGGTCAAATAATTATTTAATGTATTATTTTAGAGACATGGTCTTTTTATCAATGGGATGGGGAAGGGAGGTCCTGTGTTCCTGTCGTACCTGTGTCGAGGTCATAGTGAGGTGTGGCGACGATCACAGCCTGCAGTGTGTTGAGCTGGAGGTAGGGGGCGCTGAAGTGCAGGGAACACCGTAACTCTGCCTCTGGCTGCAGCTTCTCTATGGCCTCCCTCTGGAACAGGGAACACTGGGCTAGGGGGAGAGACGGGAAGGTGGGAGAAGAGATGGGGAGGTGGGAGAAGAGATGGGGAGGTGGGAGAAGAGGTGGGGAGGTGGGAGAAGAGATGGGAAAAGAGATGAGGAGGTGGGAGAAAAGATGGGAAAGGAGGTGGGAGAAGAGATGGGGAGGTGGGAGAAGAAGAGCAGGGAAAGGAGAGAGAGAGAGAGAGAGGTATCAGTTTACTACTCACCTCTGTTGTAATATGGATAACCTGTGTAGGCCATGTAGGTGTGAAGCTCCACACCTGTGTGTGTGTGTGTGTGTGTGTGTGTGTGTGTCACCTGTGTTGACGGGGGAGGTGTATAGCTCCACAGGAACAGTGTAGTCAGGTGCGTCAGGCCAGTTGGTGAGGAAACGATCCTCAGGGGGATAGAGTTCTGGGATGGCTGGAGACTCCACCTTCACCTGTTGGCAAAACACTACCATGGTGACCCCTTCATTTCCATGGCAACCCCCTCATTTCCATGGTAACCCTCTGCTGTACTGTACCTCTCTGAGGGCCTGCTGTCCTCCTTCCAGTCTGTAGTAGACCACTACCGTTCCAGAATGCTTTGCCAGGGCAGCTCCCGTCTTTGGGTCGATCTGCAGAACACGACTAGACGACACATTCCACTGACCTGGCTGGCCTGAGAGAGAGAGAGAGAGAGAGTCTGTGTGTGTGTTTTATTTAATTTTTTTAATGTTTTTATTTAACCTTTATTTTATCAGGGAGTCATGCTGAGACCAATGTCTCTTTTACAGATGAGCCCTGAATTACAGAAATTACAGAAAATACACACAAAAAAATAACTAAAACTAAATGCAAGCAGAAAGAAAAACAGGGTCCTAAAAAACAAAGACATTCATCAGTAAAAAGGTCCTCAATCAGCGTTCTGAACTGGCCTAGCGGCATCAAAACATCACTTTTCAGAACATTTTGAAGATTGTTCCACAAATAAGGTGCAAAAAAACTAAAAGCTGATTTACTTAACTTAGAGACCAAAGGAATAATTACCAGAGTTAGCCATCACTGAGACCAGGTGTGGTAACTCGTATGTCTAAAGTTTAGTAATGATGTTAGGTACAGTGGGACTTTTTGTAAATGGGCTTTATAAATGAAAACATAGCAATGTATCAACCTACGTGAGTGACATCAAAGAGGGCCAACCAACATTCTGGTAGAGAATGCAGTGATGAGTGCTAAAACTGTCGCCCGTAATAAAGTGCAGTGCGCTATTATAAACTGCATGTAACGGCTTTAATGAAGTAGCAGCTGCATTCATATAGATATTGTCACCATAGTCTAGGACCGATAGGAACGCCGACTGACTAATCTGATTTCTACTATTTATCGAGTGGCAGGACCTATTTCTATAGAAGCCCACTTTTATTCTCAGCATCTTAACTAACTCGTCAATATGCTTTTTAAAAGACAGCTTTTCATCTATCCAGATGCCCAGATATTTGTAAGCAGGGACACGATCAATATGGACACCATCCAAAGTACATATGCTTAAATCATCAGAGTTATTTGTATGTGCTCTAGAGAACAACATGTAGTTTGTTTAAAAAAATTGTTTATTATAATTGTTTATAAAAATTATGTATTTATTTTTTTTGGGGGGGGGGGGTGAAGATCAGCTTTAATATTGCAGATATATTGTAACTTCCATCAACGTAATTGTCTGCATCACTTCCAATCCCCCATATGTTTTTTTTCTCTCGCATATATATATATATATATATATATATATATATATATATATATATATTGAAAAGATTCGGCATGGGTCCTCAGATCCTCAAAAGATTCTACAGCTGCACCATCGAGAGCATCCTGACTGGTTGCATCACCGCTTGGTATGGCAACTGCTTGGTCTCCGACCGCAAGGCACTACAGAGGGTAGTGCGTACGGCCCAGTACATCACTGGGGCCAAGCTTCCTGCCATCCAGGACCTCTATACCAGGCGGTGGAACACCTACGTGAGAATGCTATTCATTGACTACAGCTCAGCATTCAACACCATAGTGCCCTCTAAGCTCATCACTAAGCTAAGGATCCTGGGACTAAACACCTCCCTCTGCAACTGGATCCTGGACTTCCTGACGGGCCGCCCCCAGGTGGTAAGGGTAGGTAACAACACATCTGCCACACTGATCCTCAACACGGGGGCCCCTCAGGGGTGCGTGCTCAGTCCCCTCCTGTACTCTCTGTTCACCCATGACTGCATGGCCAGGCACGACTCCAACACCATCATTAAGTTTGCCGACGACACAACAGTGGTAGGCCTGATCACCGACAACGATGAGACAGCCTATAGGGAGGAGGTCAGAGACCTGGCCGTGTGGTGCCAGGACAACAACCTCTCCCTCAATGTGACCAAGACAAAGGAGATGATTGTGGACTACAGGAAAAAAAAGAGGACTGAGCACGCCCCCATTCTCATCGACGGGCTGTAGTGGAACAGGTTGAGAGCTTCAAGTTCCTTGGTGTCCACATCACCAATGAACTATCATGGTCCAAACACACCAAGACAGTCGTGAAGAGGGCACGACAAAGCCTATTCCCCCTCAGGAGACTGAAAAAGATTTGGCATGGGTCCTCAGATCCTCAAAAAATTCTACAGCTGCACCATCGAGAGCATCCTGACTGGTTGCATCACCGCCTGGTATGGCAACTGCTTGGCCTCCGACCGCAAGGCAGTACAGAGGGTAGTGCGTACGGCCCAGTACATCACTGGGGCCAAGCTTCCTGCCATCCAGGACCTCTATACCAGGCGGTGTCAGAGGAAGGCCCTCAAAATTGTCAAAGACTCCAGCCACCCTAGTCATAGACTGTTCTCTCTGCTACCGCACGGCAAGCGGTACCGGAGTGCCAAGTCTAGGTCCAAAAGACTTCTCAACAGCTTCTACCGCCAAGCCATAAGACTCCTGAACAGCTAATCATGGCTACCCGGACTATTTGCACTGCCCCCCCACCCTATCCTTTTTACGCTGCTGCTACTCTGTTAATTATTTATGCATAGTCACTTTAACTCTACCCACATGTACATATTACCTCAACTACCTCAACTAGCCGGTGCCCCCGCACATTGACTCTGCAACGGTACCCCCCTGTATATATAGCCTCCCTACTGTTATTTTATTTTACTTCTGCTCTTTTTTTTCTCAACACTTTTTTTGTTGTTGTTTTATTTTTACATTTTTTGTTTAAAATAATTGCACTGTTGGTTAAGGGCTGTAAGTAAGCATTTCACTGAAATGTCTGCACCTGTTGTATTCGGCTCATGTGACCAATAACATTTGATTTGATTTGATTTGATACAGTGGGGGAAAAAAGTATTTAGTCAGCCACCAATTGTGCAAGTTCTCCCACTTAAAAAGATGAGAGGCCTGTAATTTTCATCATACGTACACGTCAACTATGACAGACAAATTGAGAGAAAAAAATCCAGAAAATCACATTGTAGGATTTTTTATGAATTTATTTGCAAATTATGGTGGAAAATAAGTATTTGGTCACCTACAAACAAGCAAGATTTCTGGCTCTCAGAGGCTCCTCTGTCCTCCACTCATTACCTGTATTAATGGCACCTGTTTGAACTTGTTATCAGTATAAAAGACACCTGTCCACAACCTCAAACAGTCACACTCCAAACTCCACTATGGCCAAGACCAAAGAGCTGTCAAAGGACACCAGAAACAAAATTGTAGACCTGCACCAGGCTGGGAAGACTGAATCTGCAATAGGTAAGCAGCTTGGTTTGAAGAAATCAACTGTGGGAGCAATTATTAGGAAATGGAAGACATACAAGACCACTGATAATCTCCCTCGATCTGGGGCTCCACGCAAGATCTCACCCCGTGGGGTCAAAATGATCACAAGAACGGTGAGCAAAAATCCCAGAACCACACGGGGGGGGGACCTAGTGAATGACCTGCAGAGAGCTGGGACCAAAGTAACAAAGCCTACCATCAGTAACACACTATGCCGCCAGGGACTCAAATCCTGCAGTGCCAGACGTGTCCCCCTGCTTAAGCCAGTACATGTCCAGGCCCGCCTGAAGTTTGCTAGAGTGCATTTGGATGATCCAGAAGAGGATTGTGAGAATGTCATATGGTCAGATGAAACCAAAATAGAACTTTTTGGTAAAAACTCAACTCGTCGTGTTTGGAGGACAAAGAATGCTGAGTTGCATCCAAAGAACACCATACCTACTGTGAAGCATGGGAGTGGAAACATCATGCTTTGGGGCTGTTTTTCTGCAAAGGGACCAGGACGACTGATCCGTGTAAAGGAAAGAATGAATGGGGCCATGTATCGTGAGATTTTGAGTGAAAACCTCCTTCCATCAGCAAGGGCATTGAAGATGAAACGTGGCTGGGTCTTTCAGCATGACAATGATCCCAAACACACCGCCCGGGCAACGAAGGAGTGGCTTCGTAAGAAGCATTTCAAGGTCCTGGAGTGGCCTAGCCAGTCTCCAGATCTCAACCCCATAGAAAATCTTTGGAGGGAGTTGAAAGTCCATGTTGCCCAGCGACAGCCCCAAAACATCACTGCTCTAGAGGAGATCTGCATGGAGGAATGGGCCAAAATACCAGCAACAGTGTGTGAAAACCTTGTGAAGACTTACAGAAAACGTTTGACCTGTGTCATTGCCAACAAAGGGTATATAACAAAGTATTGAGAAACGTTTGTTATTGACCAAATACTTATTTTCAACCATAATGTGCAAATAAATTCATTAAAAATCCTACAATGTTATTTTCTGGAATTTTTTTTCTCAATTTGTCTGTCATAGTTGACGTGTACCTATGATGAAAATTACAGGCCTCTCTCATATTTTTAAGTGGGAGAACTTTAACAATTGGTGGCTGACTAAATACTTTTTTTCCCCACTGTATCTACTAGTTCTAATGTATCCATGACATTCATGATTTCCTAAGAGCATGAGGGTGATAGTTTGTAGTGTGATTTCCTTTACGGTCCATTGAGCTATTTAAAACAGTATTATAATCTCCCACCATAATAATAGAGTCTTGTATTGCTTGTAGTGTTGATAATTTATTATATATATTGTCAAAGAAGTGTGGATCATAATTATTTGGTCCATAAAGGTTAATGAGCCATTTCTGTTTATGGTCCAATAACATATTTAAAATCATCCATCTACCTTGCGGATCTGTTTGGACAATTTGCACATTCGGATCGAAATTACTGTTAATATCATCACCCCTTTTGAGTTTCTTTGCCCATGGGAGAAGTATATTTCGCACCCCCAGTCCTTTTTCCACACAACTTGTCTGTAATAATGTATCCATGACATTCATGATTCCATCTAGAATTGTTGAATGAGTTTCCTGTAAACAATAGATATCAAGAAATATCAAGAAAGGACCTGATTTACGAATGCATATACAGTTACAGCTGTTTGAGAAAGCATGCAAGATTGAGCAAAAATTGACACAAATGTGAGATTTGATTAACCTATGTCAAGTCCTAGGTGATGGAGATCAGAGCCACCCTCTTCCCCTGAGACACAAACACTCTGGCGTTGTAACCATTTTTCCCAAGCATCTCCGTGCAGTCAGACCTTTGATTATTTTGTGCCACCAGGGCCACAATAATATGCCCCCTCTCTGATTGCCCGAGTGTGACCCCCTCCCCATGGGTTACTGAAGCCAGTGTTGCCAGCACTGCCACTACCTGGGTGAGGGTACCCCACCGGAATCCCCCCCGACTAGGTACAAGGTCATCAAGGTTCTCATTAGCAGCTTTGAGAATTTCCTTGTATATTATGCTCTCCCATCAACATGTACTTAGTTTTACCTGCATTCAATACTAATTTCAGGTCAATAAAGTATTTCTGTAATACAATGAAGGCAGACTGTAGTTCAGATAGAGCTTGGTCAACCGTGGGGGCAATAGCATACACAACAGTTTCATCGGCATACAAGTGCAGGTTAAAATGTATTACAGACAAGTCGATTTTGTTAATGTAAACAGTCAAAAGTACAGGACCCAAAATCTCCCCCTGCGGGACACCTTTCATAATATCCAGGAAACCTGATTTAACACCATCAGTAGACACATTGAGTTCTATCTGTCAAGTCATGTTTAAACCAGTTACATGCAGCCTGGTCTAGGCCAATTGAGTCAAGCTTCTGAATTAGCAGTGAGTGATTAACAGTATCGAAAGCCTTTGACAGGTCAATGAAGAGGGCAGCACAATGTTGCCTTTTATCCATACAATTAACCACAGCAGAGATACTACTATGACCTGGTCTAAAACCCGATTGATGTACATTTAGAATACATTTCAAAGATAAGAAAGGTCTTAGCTGAGAATTAATCAAGGATTCTAATATTTTAGCTAGGCAAGAAAGTTTAGAAATAGGGCGATAATTATTTAGGTCACAAGGATCACCACTTTTGTGAAGAGGGCGTACATGGGCCGCCTTCCAAACCTTGGGGATCGTACAAGATATAATCGTAAGGTTAAAAATATGGATTAATGATTCAGCAATCAGGTGGGCAGAAAGCTACAGCAAAAATGGATGAAGCATATCAGCCCCCGTGGATTTTTTAAAACATCAATCTTAAGCAAGCCATCTAGCACATCACAGACAGTAAATTGCTGAAATGAAAACAAAGATTCACTAGAAGTTGATGTGTTAACCGTCGAGTCAGCTAGAGGCTGGCAGAGGGAAGAGCAGTCGATTGACTGACCAGGGTCAATTAAACCACTGTTTACAATGATGATTAAAAGCATCACTTATCTCCTTCTTCTCAGTTATGATTATTTGAGTGTGTGTCTAGGTGGCAGGTAGCCAAGCGGTTAGGACCTAGTAACCGAAAGGTTACTGGTTCGAACCCAGAGCTGGCAAGGTGTAACGATCTGTCGTTCTGCAAGGCAGTTAACCCCCAACAACAACTGCTCTCTGGGCGCCGATGACATGGACGTCGATTAAGGCAGCCCCCCGCACCTCTCTGATTCAGAGGGGTTGGGTTAAATGCGGAAGACACATTTCAGTTGAATGCATTCAGTTGTACAGCTGACTAGGTAAACCCTTTCCCAATCTACAGTACCGGCCACAGTGTGTGTGTGTGTGTGTGTGTGGGGGGGGGCCTGAGTGTGCGTGTGTGTCTCACCGTGCGGTCCTGTCAGGGGGGTGTTGAAGCAAAGTGTGTCTCCGGGCCTGAGTGTGTGTGGGGGGGCAGAGATGACGGGGAGGACAGGGAGGGGGGTGTAGTCACTCAGGGAGGGGTTGGTGGGGTCCGCCTGCACCCCTAGGACTGTCAGACCGCCAGACACAGTCTGGACCATGAAGGAATGACTGTCTGAGTCTGGAGTCACCTGCACCAAGTCATCCCTGAGAGAGAGAGAGAGTGTTTAAAGCTGGAATCCACATTAGGGGAAACAACACCACTGTTGGCCCCCAGCACCTTTGTTATTGTTTTTGTTTTGCTGTTGAAACGGAGGAGAGCAGACTCCGGCCGCATGGTAAAAATTATCTCTACATATTCTGCTGTTCTATCGCGCGGGCAATGATGTCTGAGGGAAAAAACAGTGTTGGTTGTTTCCAGTAACTTCTTTGTTGTTGTAATATCCCAAATGGACGCGGCAGTTTCACCATTAAGGATCCCAGCTTCAAGGAAAATAAAACAGACAGAGAGAGATTTGACTATATACTGTGTGTGTTGTGTTACCGGTTGGTGGTAATGTGAGAGTGTGTGTGTGTGTGTTACCGGTTGGTGGTAATGTGAGAGTGTGTGTTACCTGTTGGTGGTAATGTGAGAGTGTGTGTGTTACCGGTTGGTGGTAATGTGAGAGATTGTGTGTTACCGGTTGGTGGTAATGTGTGTGTGTTACCGGTTGGTGGTAATGTGAGAGTGTGTGTTACCGGTTGGTGGTAATGTGAGAGATTGTGTGTTACCGGTTGGTGGTAATGTGTGTGTGTTACCTGTTGGTGGTAATGTGAGAGTGGGTGTTACCTGTTGGTGGTAATGTGAGAGTGTGTGTTACCTGTTGGTGGTAATGTGAGAGTGTGTGTTACCGGTTGGTGGTAATGTGAGAGTGTGTGTTACCGATTGGTGGTAATGTGAGAGTGTGTTACCGGTTGGTGGTAATGTGAGAGTGTGTGTTACCTGTTGGTGGTAATGTGAGAGTGTGTGTGTTACCGGTTGGTGGTAATGTGAGAGAGTGTGTGTTACCGGTTGGTGGTAATGTGAGAGTGTGTGTGTTACCGGTTGGTGGTAATGTGAGAGTGTGTGTGTTACCGGTTGGTGGTAATGTGAGAGTGTGTGTTACCGGTTGGTGGTAATGTGAGAGTGTGTGTTACCGGTTGGTGGTAATGTGAGAGTGTGTGTTACCTGTTAGTGGTAATGTGAGAGTGTGTGTGTTACCGGTTGGTGGTAATGTGAGAGTGTGTATTACCTGTTGGTGGTAATGTGTGTGAGTGTGTTATGGGCGTTGAACTGTTGTCCCAGGTTGTCGTAGCAGAGAGCCCTGACTCTGATGGTCCAGCCCAGGGGAAAGGCAGGCAGGCCTCCCCCTCCAACACTGTACAGACTGGACACACTGAACAGCCTGACAAACCACACTGGAGACACCTGGCAAACACAACACACAAATACTATTTTGTACTCTCCAGCATGGTCAGATAGTGATGACCCAGTCCTTAGGGTCAACTGTGGATGCTGAGTTTCTCACCAGGTTTACTTTAGAATAGATCCCTGCGAAGGACACAAGTGACCAACTTACCCGGACGCTGATGAGCAGGGTCTGGTTGACCCCACAGGTCTCCATAGCGATTACCTCCAGCAGGGCGGATCCCGTGTCAGGCCCCGCCCTCAGAACGCCCTGGCTGTCCACGGTTACAAGTCCCTCCCCTTTCACACACTGACACAGGGCATACTGCACGGGACAGATAGTGTCTCTGAAAAACACAATCATACACGCATGAGTACAGACATAAACACACAATCACACACGCATGAGTACAGACATACAGTGCATTCGGAAAGTATTCAGACCCCTTGACTTTTTCCACATTTTGTTACGTTACAGCCTTATTTTCCTCATCAATCTACACACAACACCCCATAATGACAACGCGAAAACAGGTTTGTAGAAATTTTTGCTAATTTATAAATACCTTATTTACATAAGTATTCAGACCCTTTGCTATGAGACTCAAAATTAAGCTTAGGTGCATCCTGTTTCCATTGATCATCCTTGAGATGTTTCCACAACTTGATTGGAGTCCACCTGTGGTAAATTCAATTGATTGGACATGATTTGGAAAAGCACACACTTGTCTATATAAGGTCCCACAGTTGACAGTGCATGTCAGATCAAAAACCAAGCCATGAGGTCAAAGGAATTGTCTGTAGAGCTCAGAGACAGGATTGGGTCGAGGCACAGATCTGGGGAAGGGTACCAAAAACATTCTGCAGTATTGAAGGTCCCCAAGAACACAGTGGCCCCCATCATTCTTAAATGGAAGAAGTTTAGAACCCCCAAGACTCTTTCTAGAGCTGCCCGTCCAGCCAAACTGAGCAATCGGGGGAGAAGGGCCTTGGTCAGGGAGGTGACCAAGAACCCGATGGTCAGAGCTCCTGAGTTCCTCTGTGGAGATGGGAACCTTCCAGAAGGACAACCAATTCTCTGCAGCACTCCACCAATCAGGCCTTTATGGTAGAGTGGCCAGGCGGACGCCACTCCTCAGTAAAAGGCACATGACAGCCCACTTGGAGTTTGCCAAATGGCACCTAAAGGACTCTCAGACCATGAGAAACAAGATTCTCTGGTCTGATGAAACCAAGATTGAACTCTTTGCCCTGAATGCCAAGCTTCACGTCTGGAGGAAACCTAGAACCATCTCTACGGTGAAGCATGGTGGTGGCAGTACGCTGTGGGGATGTTTTTCAGCGGCAGGGACTGGGAGACTAGTCAGGATCAAGGGATGAACTGAGCAAAGTACAGAGAGAACCTTGATGAAAACCTGCTCCAGAGCGCTCAGGACCTCAGACTGGGGCGAAGGTTCAGGTTCCAACAGGACAATGACCCTAAGCACACAGCCAAGAGAACACATGAGTGGCTTTGGGACAAGTCTCTGAATGTCCTTGAGTGGCCCAGCCAGAGCCCGGACTTGAACCCGATCGAACATCTCTGGAGTGACCTGAAAATAGCTGTGCAGCGACGCTCCCCATCCAACCTGACAGAGCTTGAGAGGATCTGCAGAGAAGAATGGGAGAAACTCCCCAAATACAGGTGTGCCAAGCTTGTAGCGTCATACCCAAGAAGACTAGAGGCTGTAATCACTGCCAAAGGTGCTTCAACAAAGTGCTGAGTAAAGGGTCTGAATACTTATGTAAATGTTATATTTAAGTGTTTTATTTTCTATAAATTTGCAAAAATGTCTAAAAACCTGTTTTTGTTTTGTTATTATGCGGTATTGTGTGTAGATTGATGAGGGAAAAAAACGATTTAATACACTTTAGAATAAGGCTGTAACGTAACAAAATGTGGAAAAGGTCAAGGGGTCTGAATACTTTCCGAATGCACTGTAAACACACACACACATGCTGGCTCTCACTTGTTGCTCTGTAGTGCGTAGTGTGAGTAGGGAGACATGAGGATGGATCTGGAGGTTCCTACAGCCAGCTGCATCTCCTGGTACACCTTAGAGAGGAGAGGAGGAGAGAGGAGGAGGTGAGAGGACAGGAGTAGAAATGAGTAAAGAGTGGAGAGGAGAGGTCATCATATCACAGACATAAACTACTCAACAACAACCCATAAACAAATGTCTCAAAAGCAGGAGGTGAAAAAGGAGGTGGACCCAGTGTGTTTACCAGTATCTGTATCTCGTCAGAGAGCTGCTGGTGGGAGGCTGACGTGTGGTTGGCCAGCTGAACTGTCACTCTCAGACTGGTCCTGCCCGCAGCCCACGCCCTCACCAGCACAGAGAAACTATGGGCAGGAGAGACAGTCACCCCCGCCTACAACCCACACACATACACACACACACACACACACACACACACACACACACACACACACACACACACACACACACACACACACACACAGGGTGAACACAGTCATATCCAAGTGGTTTGACAAACATTAACCTACATATACAGGGACAAAGCATAGCGTACCTGAGTGTGTCGTGGTTGTATCTCCAGTACTCCCAGCTTGCCCAGACTCCAGTGGAAGGAGAGACCAGACTCTACACTGCCCAGAGCAAAGGGGTTCTGACTACTGTCACTGCCCATCACATACACTGGCATCTAAACACACACACACACACATACTGGGGTTACTAAATCACATGCACATACGCACCCAAATACTTTACAAACATACACAGAAACAAACTACACTGCCTGCCACATACATTCATCATCCAATAACAGAACGTTTGAGAGAGAATACAAACATTATCTGTATCTTACCTCAGTGCCCACAGACAGTTTGACCAGAGGGGCCTGGATCCTGACCCCTGTCAGGTTAAACACCTCCACCTCCACCTCATCCTGACACACACACACACAACCAGATAATGAACAAGTGAAAAGTATGTGTGTGTTTGTGTGTGTGTGTGTGTGTGTGTGTGTACCTGTGCGAAGGTGAGCAGTGCTCCGGTGTCCTGAGTGACGGTCTGCAGCGCCCCTCTGAGTTTGACCACGCCCACTGCCACGCCACGGACCAATCCTGTGTCGGTCACCATGGTGATGCGGCTGTCACTCACAGAGAAGCCCACACTGGACTGGGGGTGGGGGCCACCCTCCCACTTCACCTGAGAGAGGTGTGTGTGTAAGTGTATGATCGCGTGCCGATAGAGGGAGTTATGACATTGACACAGTAGATAGTAGTGGCATGACTTCCATCAGCATCCTATTCAGTTTGTCCCCAACATCGTTTGTGTTGTGAATTTCTAAAAGCCTTTTGAATTGTCACGTGATCCAATGATGAATCAAACAATGTTGAAGACCAGATGTTCAAGGCCAGAAACCTAGAGTCAGAGTTAAACCTGCAATATGTAACTTTTTGGGTGACCCGACCAAATTCACATAGAAATGTGTGTTATAGATCTGTCATTCTCATTGAAAGCAAGTCTAAGAAGGTCTAAGCAGATCTGTTCAATGTGCACTAATAGAACAGATGAAAATAAAACAGGTTTGGTTATGGAAAATATATTTCACAGGGGTTTAGGTGGTACAATGATTCTCTACACTACTCTTGCTTGTTTTGGCACATAAACTGAAATTAGGCAAACTATTCGAATTTTAGCAACTAGGAAATGGTGGCGAGATTTCTGTTTTGTGTCAACGTTAACAGAAACCCACCAGTGGCTCCTCCTGAACCATCATTTGAGAAACACTGATAATATGTATTTGGTTACCTGTCGTACGCTGCCCAGTGTCAGTGCCAGACTCCGTGGCTGCAGGGTGAATCTGGGGTACACCTGCATATGAAAACAATGTACATAACATTAGGACTGTATATAGACTGTATATTATAGTTCTATGGTCTGTTGTGTGTATTGGTCTGCTGGGGTTACGATTGGTTGTCTACCTGTAGCTGTTTGTGAGAGGAGGTCCGTACACTCCCACTGCTGTCCACTGCAGACAGGTGAAGACTGACCACACCCACTGTCTGACCTGACACACGGTAACCTACGGAGACGCTGTCCAACGGCCCTGCATGCCTACACACACACGTTTATGTAACAGGTTGACAACATATTTCAGACATAACCTCTCTAGCCAGTGAAATGTTTCTTAGGAATATGGACATAACAGACAAAATGAACACACACACACAGGTACTCACTCCACAGTGACGATAGGTGAGGAGGGGGTCAGTTTGAGCTGCATCAGAGGAAGGTAGCGATGTAGGAAGGGCTGTCTGTTAGAGTCTAGAACACGCACACGAACCAGAGCACTGTGGTCTACCTCCACCTGACACACACACACACACAGAGACACACACAGAGACACACACACACACATTCAGACACGCATGTACGAAATGTGGTGTTTTATAATCCAGGATGGTTGTAAAGAGCAACTCTCCTTCATACAACAGAATGAGAGGACACTCACAATGTCAACAAAGTCTATCTGGAAGTCAGTGATGTCAGAGACAGAGATGGAGGTCACGGCAGGGTCAGCAGAGGTCAAACACAGGTCATAGGCCAGGATGGAGGAGAGGCCGGGCCGCAGGGGAGACACCTAAGAGACAACACAAGCCTGAGTTAGCGGCACTCTGTGGACAGTAGTCAGAACTCCTTGCTTTGGGCAATGTGTGTGTGTTAATGGTGAGTGTGTGTGTGTGTGTGTGTTAATGGTGTGTGTGTGTGTGTGTGTTAACGGTGGACGTGTTTAACTATTCTTGTGCAGAAGTCCCCACAAGAATAGTAAACAAACAGAAATTTGACCAACTGGGGACATTTTGTTTGTCCCCACGAGGTCAAATGCTATTTCTAGCGGGTTTAGGGTTAAGGTTAGAATTAGTGTTAGGGTTAGAATTACGTTAAGGGTTAAGGTTAGGTTTTTGGGTTAAGGTTAGGGTAAGGGTAAGAGTACGGGTTAGGTTTAGGGGTTAGAGAAAATAGGATTTTGAATGTGACTGAATTGTGTGTCCCCACAAAGTTAGCTGTACAAGACTATGTGAGTTTCTGTGTGCCACCTGTACAACATTGCTGTTCTCCAGGTAAGTGATGTTGGCCAGCTCTCTGTCCTGAAGACGAACCAAGAAGTGTCCTGAACCCTGAACCAATGTCAGGTTCTCCTAGAGAGCGAGATAGAGATGAGAGAGGAGATAGAGAGAGAGGGGAAAGTCATGCATTACATCTGCTAGGTTATTCACAGTGGCATTGGCAATGATGTCAGAGTAGTTATAAAGGCTTTATAACACTCACAGTGACGTCAGGGTGGTTATAGAGGGTTATAGCACGTTTGTCCCACTGCACGTCCTCCACCAGTCTCAGATGCACAGACGCAGTCAGAGGTGTGGCCCATGAGTCCTACAATACAACACACACACACACACACAGTTATAATACATACGCAAAGACAAACACACACACAGTTTTAATACACACACTATTACCTGTGCAGGTGTGAGGGCCACAGTGATGGTGACTGTCCCTGTTTGATCGTGGGCGCGGAGTACCTGACGACCTGCAACACAGAGACAACCAATCAGAACTCAGCATGTACACACACAGCCTATCAGCATCCACTTCTGAAAATGTTAGGGGCCTGACAACACGGCCTCTCATTGTGATTCTATTGAAATCCCGTCAACACACACACACACAATCTCTATTGTGCCTGGATCTCCACTAGGCTGACCGAGTAATGAACACACTGACCGTGTAGTCTGCTGTGGCTGCTGGGTGTGTGTGAGTCTACCAGGCCCATGTTTGTGTGTGAGGGCAGGGACAGCAGGGAGTAGTTGGAGGTCAGCCAGTTCACTGAGCACGAGCTGAAGTTGTCAAACTGCACCTCCCGGTGGTCAAACACTGATAACTGCAGCACAGCATCCCTGCTACTGGACACAGACAACTGGAGAGAGGGAGGGAGGGAGGGAGGGAGGGAGGGAGGGAGGGAGGGAGGGAGGGAGGGAGGGAGGGAGGGAGGGAGGGAGGGAGGGAAGGAAGACACAGGATCACGTTAAGGGGGTGAGGTTT